>NC_140484.1:113455494-113525494 GCF_964271855.1 Acomys minous
TTAGGAGATCCTCTGATGACTGACTTTGTAGCACTAATCCCCGTTTCTCCATACTCTGTGCTATGTGCCTGTGCAGCAACTTCTTCCTGTGGCAGGCAGGGCATTGTTTAACCAATTGACTGTAGTTTACACGTAGGATTAATTATGCTCAATACTTGAATTATTAACAAATGAGATAAAGAAAATGTTTTTATTCGGTGGCGGTACAGAAGAAAGAACATATGGCACACTAACCACGTCCTCTCCCACAGAGCTAGATCCCTCAGACTCAAAGGTTTAAATTAGACCACATAAATTTAAACAGTAGACATTGTTTCATTTCTTTCTTTCTTAATGGACAGTGGAAATATAGAAGGGACATTTTAAAATGCATTAACCACTGAAGTACTTGTAGGTTAAAACAAATTATGGTATTTAATAGTTCCTTTACATCGATCCTGGGTAAATGAAAAGAATTGACATGGTCCCAATAATTGCTACTGAATGCACACACAGGAGTTCACAGCAGCAATCGCTCTGCTTTTAATAAATTAGACATTTCCTAAACAATACGCCTCAAAGATAAAGAAAACGTATTGACCAAAGACGTTCCTTTTCAGATATGCTTAAGGTACTCACTGAGACAACTGACTCCCCTCCACGCCCGGCCTCTGTTGAAGCACGTTTGACTAGCGTTCCCTACCCCTCATCAATGAACTGTTTTTTAAAATGCAACACTGAATGCAGCTCCCCTTTTTGCTTAGAGCTTGAGTAGTGAACAGATGTCCTTCAACCTCTGGACATGCATGAGCCCCCTGGGTAGGTTCCTGCCACTAGACTGTAGGGGAATGTATACACTGGGTCAGGGACTGGCCCCTGGTTGTTCCCTTTGCCTCTCAGGCCTGAATGCTCATTTTTATTCATTGACCACACTATTCTTAGTGGCATAGCCGTATCAGCAGAGTCCACTGTTTTATTAAATTTATCAAGTACCATAATATCTTGTCAGCAGCACAGAATTATAAAATCTGCCCTAGCACATCCTAAAGCAACTTTTGGTGGGTGCATTTTGATTCTTACTTATAATCTTATTTAAATTCACTTCCTGGCTCGCATGGGGCACTGGCCAGAGAAAGCTTGCTATTCCTGCTATGTTTTAATTAAGGGCAGACGGATTAGCAGCTTTGATAATACCTTCTAACATGGCCTGCACCTCACCATGTATGTTGTTATTGGCCACTAATCCACTGTCTTTTGGAGTATTATGATTCGTGCATGTCATTATTTTGTAAAATCTAATCCCCTTAGCCCAACACAGAAGGAGCCAGTCTGTGGTCCTTGCCTTTTGTCCTTTTCTTTCTTCATCTCTCACTTCATTCTCTAGCAGGTTTAAACACACACACACACACACACACACACACACACACACACACACACACGGACCCAGTGACTTATAATCTTTCACTAGATTATATTATTTCACAAAGGCTTGTACACAGCTTCTGCTCCCTCCTTGAAATTTTCTGTTCTCTCTTCTCTGTAAAACCAACTCCTTTTCATCATCCCATACCTTAGTGAAGAGGCTCCTTCTTGGTAAAAAATAAATCAGGCTTCTCTTCTTCTCAATGTAATTCCAGATACTAGACTAGAAGTTCACAGTTTATGTTGACTTTGAGCGTGTCTGGGATTATTTTTTCATTGTCGCATTAGTTCGAGGCTCCCTATGGGCATCTAGCTGGCAAAGGTTATCGAACACCTTCTAGGGCACAGGGCAGCCTTTCACAATAGAGAGCTATTTGTTCTTAACACTGATGCACAGAGGCTGACATTCCCCGCCGTAGCATGCCCTTCTCTGCATTGCCTTTGTACCTAAATTATGACATACTTCCTTACATATGATTTGCTTAAATGTTCATTTTGTCCTCTCAAACAGTCAGAAAACTACAGGCCAATTTGGCCCCTGTCTGCTTATACACCTATGAACACAACTGTGTTCATCCAGTGTATATGCTGTATGCAACAGAGGGGCAAAGTATTTGTTTCTTGCATCCTAGGAGAAAAGATTTTCTGGCCCCTACCATGGACTATAAACCACAGGAAAGTGAGGCCATTTCTTAATTATCTTATACCTACATATCTAGTATAATTTTCTATACAAGGTGGGTGGCTGTTCATAATGTCCTAATGGAGCTACTCAGCTGTATTCTTTTCCTACTTTTGCTCCACTCTGGGAGTGAGCAGTGTGTATTTTGGAGAATTTTCTTTGCTTCCAGACAGGAGACAGTAAAGCAAACATGCTCAAATGGGCTGGTGGTCGTGCATGGGCTCCTTTCCCTCTCTATTCTCAGTGAGATGACCAACTACAACACTTTGTCTGCATGCACAGACCCCGTGATTCCACTTCTGTATCCTTTATGGATGCACTTCACTCTTTTCTCTTTGTCTCTTTCATTCTTCAATAATTCTGTACTAGGTATTTTGATCATATTAACCACCTCCCACAGCTCCTCCCAAATGCATTCCCCTTCCCTACATATCCAACATTGGGCCCTAAGTTCATTCTTTTCTATTCAGTGATGAAGGTGATCTTCCTGCTTTGTAACTCAGAACCATTCAAAGTCACTTGCCAGTGAGTTTCCTTGGCATCTTAGAAATGTGTCTGGAGAGAGAAAGAGAAAGAGGGAGAGGAAGGAAGGAGGAAGAGGAAGAGGAGGAGGGGGAATAAAGGAGGTTGGGAAGAGAATGACTAGAGAAAACAACTGAAATTCTTCATACAGCCTTTGGAAAAGAAAGTAGAAAATCCAAGGCAGAATTCTCATGTTAAATTTCTGCACTGATCAAGAAAAGCAACTAAGCTTAGTTGTTTAGAGGTTAAGATGTTTTTAGGTCTAGATAGCTGTTTTAAGTTGATAATGATGGGATATGATAGATATTGATTTACATTCAGAATTTTAGATGCTCCTATATAGGAAAGATGTTTTCTTCAAGGCTGCCAAACACAAATAGCCAAACACTATGAATGTAACACTTACATAATTCCTGATTGTTTTGTGGTTCTTCTTGCTGTAGGTAGTTGATTATATAAATGTGTAATATTATAAATATATATATTTATGAAAAAAGAAAAGAAAAGCATCTGGGTGTGTCTGCATTTGGACGACATACAGTCAAAGATAGCTATGAATGCAGTCCAACAAGAATCATAAATTTACTTAAATCATATGCATTTCATAACATAATTGTGTAGACCTCAATCATAGGCTTCTTAGATGGCAAAAATCAAAAGGTTGGACTTGGGGTGGCAAAGATGGCTCAGTCAGTAATGATCTTTGCATCCCACGTATGAAAACTGAAGCTGAGATCACCAGACTCTGCATGAAAAGCCAGATGCAGTAACATGTGTCATTGATGCCAGAGGTGAGAGATGGCAGGTAAATATGAATGTATCTCTGAAAGTTTCTGGACCAGCTAGCCTTTCCTATATGGGAAAGTTCCAAGCTAATAAGAGACCCTGGCTCAAACAAAAGGTAGAAATAACCTAAGGACAGACACTCTGATTTGTTCTCTAAAATCTCTATATACCTATGCTCCAGCTCCATTGCATATGTGGGCCTGTCATATGTGGGCCTGTACACAAGTGCACGCATGTGCACTCACACACACACACACACACACACACAGAGAGAGAGAGAGAGAGAGAGAGAGAGAGAGAGAGAGAGAGAGAGAGAGAGTTATGCACTGCCAATAGAAGAATCCTTTCTGGAGAAAACAATCCAAATGGGAGAATGAGATGGCATGTAGCAATATTCAAAAGATAGCTGCCAGCGCCTCTCTATCAGGTCCTCAGTGGGTCATGCTATTTTATCATTGTTTTTCAGATGAAGAATAAGATTCCTATATCCTCACATTGTTTTACATAAAATTATAATTGAGGTATTTTCAGGCTTCAGATACCATGTTTCTACAACATCCTGCAGTTGCTGCAGCAGGACAGGCAAGGGATCTGGGAATCACCAGAGAACCAGAGATACAGAACAGCAGCAGCATGGTTGGGCTGCTGTCAGGCTGGCTACAAATCTCCCAGCAGGATTTCGTCCAATTAGAAATAGGATTAAATTGTGTTATCAAGAAGCTATTGAAAAACCATGGTATATACATCCTTGTCTTGTGCAGGAGATGAGCATGAAGGTCTGGAGGCAGTTCAGTGGACAAGGGGTCATGTAACACCCACTAGAGACATGAGGACATTAAGCTCTTCAGGCAGTGAGATTAATTAAGGGCCTGACTTGGGGATGATCCAAGGCTGTCCATGTTCTTGCTCCATCCAGTATCGATGTGACAATTCAAAGTGCTAATTTTCAGACTCACAGGTCTTAAGAGGTCACAACAAGAAGGGGCTGTGGGTCCTACAGGACCCGACAGTCATCATTTTGGCTATGCGATATATATTCCACCTTGTACTGTCATAATAACACCTCCAATCACATCTCTTCCAGAAAGCAAACTCGATTACTTTCTCTGTACTAAGAAACGGAACCACAGGGCAAACTAAATAAATACGTGTCCTAAGCACAGTACTGCCACTGATAATGAGAAAGTAACCAACCTCCTTGAAGAGACGCTCAAATTGCAGCCTTCTATAGCTGACTGAGGATTAGTACAAGCATAAAGTAAATGCTGGGCCCCGCGGTGAGTAAGTGCTCAATAAATAATGCATATGATTATTGTTGTTCACCTTCAGGCATGATTTCCAGTTGCCTGGCAGCCTCCTATCTAATATTTATCTCAGACAGCCTACAAGGATATACTTTGACAGTGGCCCACTTTTGACCTCAGCAGTGCTGCTCTATTTGGCCAGCTGTCGATTCAGGATCCTCAACTGTAACACTCAGTCGTTACTCAATAGGTTGTTGTTTCAACTTCTAATTTTGTGGTTTCCAAATAACCATGCTTTCTACCCTTATCCATTTCTGCCTCCCGTTTCATGGACTATTCTGGGCCATCTCATCCTGTTGGATGGCTGACTTCCATCAACTTAAAACACTTGGAGCAGTTACACCTCATTGGTCCTGGATGCTCCCAAAATTTTTTTGTATTTCCAGGCCATTGGCTGATAATGCTCTCTCTGCCTTATTATATCGATGATATTATTGTTATGTTTCCTTCATAACCACAATTCTGCCAATGTCATTCTATGCTTGTTTGCACTATCCAGGCAGTATGGGAAAAGCAGGCCCCCAACACTAACCTCTCACCACCAGAGCTCCATATGAAGAACAGTGAGCATTTGGGAACCTGTTGGCACTTCTTCAGAAATATGCATGAGTACACTTACTTGTGTTTTTCCTGGCTTTGCATCCTGCATCTAATCAACCTTAAAGAGACAGTAATGGTCGGTATTGATTGTTCATTTGGCAAAAATCTAGAATAATCTAGAAGACAAACCTATTAACATGTCCGTGCAGTATTTTCTAAATTGGGTTTGCTGAGGCGTAGGGTCCACCCTGACTGTGAGAAGCACCTTTACATGGGCTGGAGTCCTGGACTGAAAAGGTAGAGAGAACAAACAGAGCCCCAGCCTTCACCTCTCTGCTTCCTGATGCTGGGCACAATGTGACTCACAGCCTCACACTCCTGCCACCGTACATCCACCACCGTGATGGATTACACTCTCAAACTGTTAACTAGCTCAACCCTCCCTTCAGTGAGTTGCCTTTTATTGAGTATCTTGATATAGCAATAAGAAAATTAGTTAATACAGAGACCAAGAAAATACTAATATTAGAAACCTGGCTTGGAAGAAGCCTATATACCATGGCATGTGCTCAGGTCCTACTACAGAACTCCAGTATTCTGCCCTGTAGGCCAAGAGACACTGTACACACAGAGCCATCTGTCTGAATGTCTAGAAAGCAGTCATCTTTGCTCTCACTGGTCCATGAATGATGCTAAAGGACTTTGTTAAGCAGTTCCCTCCACTCTCTAGACCCTCGGCTGCTCTCAGCTCGCAGGCTTTTCTCTGTTGCCTCCATGTTGATTTTTCCCTTGACCCCTTTAATATGCAGGACAAAAGATACCTGTGTGGTCAGGCAGCTTGCTTCTAGTCTCAGCAGTCCATCACACTCTGGACAACTGACAGAGGGCACTAAATTACATAAGCACTCATCCTCGTAAGCTATCAGGCTCTGCATCCTCCCATTGCTTTCCCAAGCTTATGAGGAGCTTGTTCTCCAACTCAGCCTCTCTCAGTCCCCAGCCCAGTCTCCACGCTATTATCTCCCAAACATGTACAAACTCTCAAATAATTTTTAAAGAAATATTTTATCGGCAGAATAGAAAAATGTCACCTGCGTACAAGGTGACACAAAACATCACACCAGAAAGATGATGTTTTTAAAACTATTCCTGCCATTCTCTCTCCCTGTGCATAAGAATTCCTTGCTAAAATGTCTATTTTGTCTTATCTTTTTTTCCCCAGGACTTAGGCTTTCTAACTGGCCTGGCCTCTCCTTAAGGGAAGTAAAGGGAGAGTGATAAGCCCGGATAAATCCGCTCCAGTGAAAAAGAAACAGAATTGACTTTTCTTATCCAGGAATGAAACAATCAGTCATGCAGAATGTCCAGAGCAATTCTGACCAGAGGTTAGTATTGTGCTATGAGAGTGAAACGTGGCCACTCATGGCTCTAAACTCACAGGACCTTGAGACAACAGCTAACATCTTAGGTACCTATCTACTGTCCAGAGATTGGAAATGAATAAGGTGAAATTGTGCCATCAATGGTGTGCGGCCTCAAGGGAATGAATTGACTAAACTTAGCATGCCTCAATAGACAAATACTGGTAGACAGTATCTTACACAGAGAGGCTTAGAACTGTGCCAAATATAGAAGGTAAGCCCTGCTTTCCTGCCTCAGAATAAGGTCTTAGAGATATATAATACTACCCATGCTGAAAACTCTGTTTGTAAACTAGGAATCTTGGTAGTAGAAAGAAAAACTATCTGTAAGTTGCCAATGTATCCAACCTATGGATCTCATCTGTTTTCAAGTCAACATTTGAAAGTAACACAAAATCAGAATCAAGGGTTCAAATGAGGGTGAAAATCTGTTTTCCATTCCCTAGCTTAGAAGAGAGCACCTTGGGTGTGGCCTTGGCCTTCAAAATGCTTTAGTTTAAAAGAGGATCCTCTTTCTCGTCCTGTTTCTACTTTTCTTCTTAGTCTAGAACAGATATGTGGGTCCATCTTGGGAACATCTAGCTCTGCAAAGCAAGTTCCAAGCATATGCTCCAAGGTGGGGACTGAGGCTCTTGGTGTATCCCTTACCCCATGGGCCATGAGAAAGTATTGATGCTGTGAATGGGGCCTGAACTCTTGCCATAGGGAGACTGAATGTGAACTAAAGAGAAAGCTAGCTAACTCCAAAGTCATCAGTGGGCAAGCACCATTGTCAATTTACTTTTACAGAAGGCCTTCAAGAAAACCATCATGCTCTTCCAGTTTCTGTCTCTCTTGCTTCTCTGTCTGTCTGTCTCTGTCTCCCTGTCTGTCTGTCTCTGTCTCTGTCTCTGTCTCTGTCTCTCTGTCTCTCTCTCTGTCTGTCTGTCTGTCTGTCTGTCTGTCTGTCTCTCTCTCTCTCTCTCTCTCTCTTTCTCTCATAGGTGCCTCCTTTTCCTCTCATCTTTTCCCTTCTCCACAATAAATCTCCTTGTACCATTAAAAAAAAGAAAAGAAAGACACCATCATAAACTCCCTACAGTCACCCAATGTTTGGCTGTGAGTCTCAGCATCTGTTTTGAACAGATGCTGGGTGGGGCCTCTCAGAGGACAACCTGGCTGGTCTCTTGTCTGCAAGCATAGCAGAGTATCATTAATAGAGTCTTGTGGAGACTGAAGCACAAACCAAGGACCATACATGGACTGGATCTAGGTCCCCTACACAGATGTAGTGGATGAGCAGCTCAATCTTCATGTGAGTCCTCTAGTAAGGGCAGCAGGAGCTGTCTCCGACATAGACTCTGTTGCCTGCTTTTTGATCACTTGTTGGGACTGCCTTGCTAGGCCACAGGAGAAGGGGATGCAACTTGAGCTGGAGAGGGGGCGCTCTATTTCTTGGCAATGGGGAGGGTGAGGAAAGAGGGAGGGAGGGTGGGACTGGGAGCAGAAGAGGAAGGGAACCACATCTGGGAATACATGTTTTATTGTATTTTCTTGAATTTCTTTAGGAGATTTATTTATTTGTTCCTTAAAGGCCTCTATCATCTTCATAAAATTGTATTTAAGGTCATTTTCTTGCACTTCAGCTGTCTTAAGATATCCTGGGCTTGCTGTACTTTGCTTCTGATATTTCCATATTGTCCTGGCTCTTGTTATTTGTGTTCTTACACTGGCCTTTAGACATCTGGTTGTCTCTGGTATTTGTAGTTCTCAGGTAATGCTGGCCAAGTTGTGGCCAAAAACTGGAGTGTTGGGGAGAAAGTGTGGTTTACTTCTGTTGGAAATATATTAGGGGAACCAGATGGTCAGGAGTGTGGGGGGAAGGAGGCCCCACATGTCTTACTTGGTGGTCTCTGGAGTCAGATGGTCTACTGGAATGCATGTAGGAGTGTAGTCCAGTAGATGGTCACACACGGGGCAGGAAGAAGCTCACTACAGCTGTGGTTGCCCAGGGGCTCAGGTATGCAGGGTAGAGGTCTCATCTGTCGGTCCTGGCCTGGTGGCTACAAGCCTTCTGGCATAGGGACTGTGCTATGGGCTAGGAATGGGGTGCTTGGGGACATGTGGAGCTCTCCACTGCTAGGCTTGCTGGGAGGATCATCAGTGTGTTCCTTATTCTAGTCATGGGAAGGAAAATAGAGTGGGGAATCTCCGAATCTCTGGAGAGCTCACTGGATAATCAGCCTAGCCCAGCAGTTCTCAACTTGTGGATCAGAACCCCTTTAACAAATATTTATCTATGAAAATATTTACATTACAGTAGCAAAATTACAATTATGAATGAGCAGAAAAAGTAATTTTATGATTGAGGTCACCACAGCTTGAAGAACTATATTAAAGGGTCGCAGAATTGGGAAGGTTTAGGACCACTGGCTTACCCTAATTAACAAGTCTCAAGATAGTAAGATAAAAGATCCTCTCTTAAAAACACGAGGTGGAAAGCACCCAAGGAAGAACATCCTACATTTAACTGTCCCATGCAAGCATTCACATTCAAGCACATATGAATATGGGTAGACATATCCATACAATAAATAGACAAGCAGATAAGTAAACAACTACAGTGTTATATTATGACCCTTACACTATGATTTTATTTAATAGGCTGGGTGAGGAGAGAAGGGCAAAGAACCACATTGAAGGAAAATTATAAAGTTGGTCCAGATCATGTAGGGATTAGATGTGGTTAAAGCTCAAATCTATGCTGTTCCAAAAGGTGAGTTTTCAGCTCCTACTTCAGTGTTTATAACTCTTCCTCTTAGGGAATTGTGCATATGCTGCTCAATAAAAATTATTTGTAGTCAAAAGCCCTTAAGGACAGCAGCAGCATTTACCACCCTTAAGGAGAGCATCATTTACCACCTCTGCAATTTTAGTATTATCCATCACACTAGCAAAGATGCTAGTGACCTACAGCACATAGCTAGGGACACTCCAACAGTAGAAATAAATGTGACTAAATACACATAATTTTATTACTATTGTAAAATGTGTCCCCTAACTTTTATAAACCTCTTTGAGTTTTTAGCTGAACAAAAGTTAATACATGACAATTTTTATCTAGTCAAAGTAATTTTTCCATGTTATTTAATAAACATGGGTGAATCTTTGTAGGAAATGTGCTTTAGAGACAAAGAAGGTATTAGCACTTTGGGTCTAACCTGAAAAAGATAGGGTTTTCTGATTATTTGAATTAAGACATTCACTATAAATGCATATGATGAAGACCTACCATCCACAGACTGAGACACCTCATAGCTTAACAGGGTCAAGAAACCAGTGTCATCCCCATGGTAAAGGGACCAAGGTGGTGGTTCAAATCCTAGAGTCTGGGAGCACCTGGCGCTTGCCGTAGCGAAGAACGCCTGTTCACTGGAGGTTGGACCCACTGCCAGAAACACCACTGGAGTCATTGGCAAAGGAGATATATTTTAGCGTCCTCCTTTTCTCAACCTCCATTGCTTACATGGCCTCTCAGTGCCCAAGCTGTCTGGATGCTAGCTGCGATGAACCTCAGGAAGCTCAGCCTACATTTTCATCTTATTGTCTGCCTTTTTTTTTTTCCTTTTTGAAAGCTTCTCTTTTATATTCTAAGAGTCCTTTTTAAAACCTAGAGCTTTTCAAACTAATAATTGTATTTGAACAACCCTTCTGTAGATGAAGGCAAGCCATGAAAAAAATAATTTTGTTTTCTCTAGAGGTCTTCAGCAAGCAGTGAGGATTAGTTTAGCCTAGGCATTAACAACCTCTTCTATGTCTACTGGAGGTAGCGCAGGGTGCCGAGAGCTCAGCTTGGTGATAGATAAGCCCAACCAACTAGGAACTGGTTCTGACTGCACTATGGCTGAGTCCGTCCCATCCCAGACTCTTCTTTCTGACCCCGACTCTGTGAAGAGACAATGTGGCTGGGAGACTAAACAGGACTGCCCACACTAAGTTCTATTTCAGGTCCGCTAACATATTCTACTGCTTTTCCTACTGCTGATAACAAGGATAGCTATCAATACTTACAAGCTCCCTATGTAAATCTCCCTCCAGGAAGGGCACACTTCTATTGTGTCCAATGAGTAAACCTGAGCTATGTGTGAGCCAGATACCTGCAATCTTGGAGCTGGTAAGTGGTAGAGGCAGACCACAGTTGTGCTCATTCCTGCCTTACTCTAAAGCAAAGCCATTTCTCTACTGCTTCTGAGATACTGGATCATTTGAGTCAAGTCACTTAAAACGCCCGAAGTCTCCATAACATGAGGCTGGTTCACCATGACCTCACCCACTTCCATAAAGTGGCTGGGATTCTCAAAGCAGATACTATGAGTGAAAATGTTTTGAAAACGCTTAAGATTCTCTTGCTTTATATGGTATTATTTCCACTCCTGCTTGTCGCGGGCGCTGTCTGGTTCCTGAGACTCTCCATGTGGAGCTGAGCTCCTATTTTTGGCCTGCCAAGCTGTTTTAATTTTTTCACCAGAATGCGCGCTCCATTTGGGTAATGGTAACAGATGTGACAATGGGAACAAAACTCCTACCAGCCACGCTCTAACCCAAACATCCCAGGAGTGGCTTCCAGCACTCAGCTCCCAGCTGCTGCCGCTGAGAAATGTGAGACACAGCCACGCTCCCTGTCTTTTCCTAGGTTCTAGGGCTTCTGGTAACCTTTGCTGCTCATCACTTCGCTCTGCAGCTTTAAGCTCTGTCGTGTTGTCCATGTTATATTAATAAAGGTCCACAGGGAAAGAGTGATTTAAAGAAGGCTGGAATATAATTGCAAGAAAATGTTTTGACATTATGTTAATGCCTGTCAGTGTGTTATCCCCAATTTAAAGTTAATCACCAAAATTACACTGCAATCCCAAAAACTTAATGGGACGGAATCTGTGGAGGTGTGAATAAAAAGAAAAATGGAGAACTGAGCCCTAAAAAGAAGTAAGCTTTCTGATTGATTTTTCTGCTTTCTGGCTAGTGGAGGGCCTGGGAAGAAGGAAAGAAGGAAGGAAGGAGGGGGTGGGCTGTGTAATTTTGGCCCATGAGGATCTTGGAAAATAAAATGAAACAAAACAAAAACACAGGTCATAATCTTGGAGAAAAAAAAAACCCAAGAAGTCTTTTTCTAGATGTAAATACAAACTAATGATTGAGATGAAAATTTGACGTTTAAGTCCACATCAAAAGGGCTCCAAAACTCTGGATGTTTATAGTGATGCAGGTAATACATTTAGACCTTTGATAAATTGCTCAAGCTTCCTCTAGGATTGTGGGGGCTTGCTGGAGATCTAGCCATATGTTTCTAATGGCCTCTCTAACTTTTCTGCTCTGAATCATTTATTTTAATCACATCACTTTAACCCTCAATTTTAGGCGTCGAATAGGAGTATACCATTTAAAAGATAAAAGGGGTGTTAGTTGGTTTGGTCACTAGTTCATTAAGTAATTGGATCAGTATTCAGGATCAGGTGTAAATACTGCAGAATCAGAAGGCCCCTCTTATAACTGATGCAACAGAGAAGTGACCGGAAGAGAGCACAGCACACCGTGAGGCCTCTGCGTGACCTTTCTTCATGCTACAATCCGCACATTCCACCCCATCGTCCTCTTAGCACTCAGAACACCCCGCCGTGGCAAAGGCTGACCAGCTCTCCTGCAACTTTGGGTTCAGTCTTTTCACCTCCACTTTAGCTACTTTAGGATCTCAGAATCCCACGTGAAGAAAGTTCTATACTATTTAAGCCAACAAGTCTTGGGAGACTCCATGTTTTCTTTAGGACAAAGTTTAAATTAAGCCTTTCTTTCAAAACCCAGAGCCCTGTGCAATTTCTGTCATTATCACCACTGCCCTACTGGATCACTGGAGTCCAAAGGCAGACATATTTCTTTGGGTGCATGCTACTCTTCATAGAGTTGCTTAAAGGAGGAAGTTTTAACCATCTATATTTAGATGCACAGGGTTTATATACATGTCTATGAAAAGAATAATATCCCACCACTTGCCACAAAATGGATCACACTAGTGGACCTTGTGTTATGTGAAATAGGTCAGGCCCTAACAGACAAACACCATATTTTTTCTTATAGTTTTGTTTTGTCATGGTCTCCAGATATGAATGTCCCTCTGATGTCCACTTCCATTTTCCACATCAGCATGTGAAATAACTTGTCCTCCTAGAAGTGTTCCAGGGCCAACCCATCCCGTTCCAGTTAAGCTGTCCCTCCACTGAGCCCTTGTGATGCTTCTTAGCAGTGTCAAACCAAACCCATGGTGCTGATCAAAACCCACATAAGTCTGTGATCAGCTTCTGCTCTCAGCTAAAACCACTGTGGTCTTGTGGGGAAATCACATGTTTCCTATGATGGTGGTTTGGCATCTGGATTCTGAGTTGTCCACTAATGAACAGCTTGGTTTGTCAAATTACTTAGAGATTTTCCCCAATCTTTTAATAGTAACTCTAGTCATGCCTTTCACTTACTAAGCACTACTTGTATGGCTAAGTGTTCAATGTGGAGAATCTGTCACCCCCACTTTAAAGGAAAAGAAATTCAGGTTAAGGGAAATAGAAATAATTTGGTAATTTATTTAAGTCAAAACGTTAATAAGTAGGCAGACCAGATAGGTAGCTCAGTGGGTAAGGTGGCTTGGAATACAAGCTTGGAAACCTGAGTTTTATTTCTGCTAACCCATAAAAGAGAAAGTGAAAGAAAGTAACTGATTCTACAATGCTGTTCTCTGACCATCATGCACACTGTGGCACATTCACATGCACACACACACACACACACACACACACACACACACACACACACCCCTACTACTACTGTACTACTGCAAATAATAATAATAACAACAAGAATAATTTAAACTAAGAACTACCAGCTAAGGTTTTGTTTGGGATTCACAGAGATTCTAACTAAGCTATAAGAAACTTTAATATACACCTTGAAGAATTCAGTCCCACCAGCATCCAACGCACCTACAGAGGTTTACTGTGAAGACACTAGGGAGCCCTGGTCCTTCTGCTATCCAGTGTCCTAGCTGCCTAGTCTCCTTCCCCAAAATGAGGGGTGGATGGGGGAAGGAAATCAAACAGGACATCCTTCCTTTACTTCTGTGAAGGCATCACAAAAGAATGTAGTGACAGGAAGACCCTCAGTGTTAGAAGGGCTTAAAATCCTCCGTGAGATTTCACCTCTGTGAGCTAAAGATGCAGACGCTGGGGCTGATAAAGGAGAAGTCAGCAGACCAGACAGTCATACCTAATGAAGGGCAGTGCTTTTTCAGCCACAGCTGAAAATCCCCAGTGGGCCTCTCAGTATGCCAGACAGCCTCCCACGTGAGCCATGGAAAACCAGACACCTAAGGTAGTCAGGGAGATGTCTTTTCATCCATTTCAAATCTGTTGCCATTTAATTTCATGAGGCAGGCCAAATAAGAACACCCACTTGGCCTTTGGGTGTTCTTCATTACTTCATTTACCACTACCTGGTCTCTCGCCACTCACTCCAGGAGACTCCATAATACAAATCTCTAATCATCCACTTTCTCCTTGTCAGCCAAAACCTACCCTCTCACCTCCTGCGCCCACCTCATTCCCAATGGCTCTAATCAGCTCCACTGCCCCTTACTGGCCTTTCACCCTTTCATTTGTATTCTCATGGAGATAAGACAGCCTGCCCTAGCTGCTGTATTCAAAGCGAGGATGTACTACTGATTTATGGACGGGCATGGTCATATTTCCACAGCTCATTCTCCATCCCCCTCAGAGTCACAAGTCTTATCTGCAGCTACTGGGCATGGAGCAGATGTCTTCATCGAGCCACCCACAATGACACTGGCTGTAGATCTCCCCTTTTCTTACCTCTTTTCTCCCTTTCACACAGACATGGCAGTTAATTCAGAGGCCATTGGTGTGTGCATAGAGTTTAAATCGCTGCCTTCTGGTGATCATTGCTGAGCCTTCCTGTGCAGTGCAGATAATTGCCTGCCGGAGCCATTCCTTAAAGTAGCTCTGGTCCCGCAGCGCTTGAGCCCCAGTTTAAGAGTGTTTGGGAAGAGAAGCCTCTCTGGCATCTGGGAAGGCCCTGTGGTCCTAGGGCAATCAATCGGCTTTCCACGGTGAGCATACATTGATTTGCGCAGCAACTGGGATTAGGGTTTGGGAAAATATGTTCTTTTCTTTCAAGGTTGTAATTGATGCCACCAAGATCAGGTCAAGTTGATGGCAGCATTTAGTCTTCTCTGAATATTTGTAACTGAACCCTAAATGCTGGTGTTTCCATGCCTGGTGTTTTAGCAAAGAACTCAAGTGTGTTATTGCAATGGAAATTTGTACACGCCCATGTGCCTGTCCTGAGGTGTGTCAGGGCAGGACTCTATAGAGAAGCGGGGCCAACCGGAGGTAGATAGATGCATAGACGTTTCAAGGAATCAGGGCATACAATTGCAGAGACTTGTAAATCCAAAAGTCATAGGACGTGCCCTGCACACCAGGAATTTGAAAGGCATGGGCTGATGCTGCAAAGTTTCTCATTCATTCATCAGAGAACTGTTTTGTTTGGAAACCCTTGCCACTGATTGGATGTGACTATGCATATTACTGAGGATAATTTCCATTCCATAAAGTCAACTTCTATGTAACAG
Source organism: Acomys minous (assembly GCF_964271855.1). Taxonomy (NCBI): domain Eukaryota; kingdom Metazoa; phylum Chordata; class Mammalia; order Rodentia; family Muridae; genus Acomys; species Acomys minous. Next base: position 113,470,819 of record NC_140484.1, read on the forward strand.
CTTTCCAGAAATATTCAGATTCAGTTTGGGCATGAGTAACGAGCTAAGGTGAAGCTTAAAACTCACACCTCAAAGCCAACAGCACTGTGATTTAGCCCAAAGGTTTCCTTTTAAACCCCCTCAATCCAGGTACAATCCCTGGCAACTCAGGTGAGATCCCTGGCAACTCAGCAAGTGATAGTTACATTACACCACTCAGTTTGCCAGACCAAGAGCCATTTATTTTCTGGTTGACAAATATTGATTCCAGTGATGCTTCTGTGACCACTCAAAACCCAACTTGGCCCACCAGACATTTATATTACCTCCTACGTGTTCAACCTGGGAATTCGTAAATGTGGTCATAACCTGAGATAGTTCCATCTTAAATAGTCAGTCCTCTTTTTGGAACTTGTTTCCTGTGGTTCTCAGGACCACATGCACCCTATATTGTGGAGTCTCCTACACTTTATTTCCTATTCTTTTCCACCAGCTCCAACCATCCACAGAAGAATGGAGAAGAAAAATAATGTATCAATTGCTACTTATTAGTTAGATGAATAAAGGTGTACCTCTCTTAAAAAGAAAGAAAGAAAGAAAGAAAGAAAGAAAGAAAGAAAGAAAGAAAGGCCACTATGAACATGGTTGAGCATATGTCCTTGTTGTGTGCTGAAGCATCTTCTGAGTATACTCCAAGGAGTGGAGTAGCTGGGTCTTGAGGAAGCCTTATTCTCAGTTTTCTGAGATAGCGCCAGTTAGATTTCCAAAGTGGCAGTACTAGTTTGCATTTCCACCAGAAATGAAGGAGTGTTCTTTCTCCACATCCTCGCCAGCATGTGATGTTGCTTGAATTTTTTATTTTAGCCATTCTGATGGATGTAAGATGGAACTCAGAGTTATTTTAATTTGCATTTCTCTGATGACTCAGGACATTGAGCAAACAGAGAGGAGTACATTCCATTGGGACTCTAGGTGAGAGAAGCATGGGAGAATGTGGAAATAGAAGGATTCAGAGGATCCTAGAAACCCACAAGAAGAACATTATGATGGGCAGATCTGGGCCCAGAGGTCCTTCTCAAACTATGGCACCAGCCAAGGACTATCCATGCAGTAAACTTCGAACCCCTACACAGATCTAGCCAATGGACAGGACATTCTCCACAGTTGAGTGGAGAGTGGGGTCTGACTTTCACACAAACTCTGGTGCCCCATATTTTGACCACGTCCCCTGGATGGGGAGGCCTGGTGGCACTCAGAGGAAGGATAGCAGGCTATCAAGAAGTGACTTAATATCCTATGAACATATACAAGGGGAGGAAGTCCCACTCAGTCACAGACATAGGGGAGGGGAGTAAGGGGAAAATGGGAGGGAAGGAGGGAGGAATGGGAGGATACAAGGGATGGGATAACAATTTAGATGTAATATGAATAAATTAATAAAATATATAAAAAATCAAAAAAGAAAGGAAGGAAGAAAGGAAAGAAAGAAAGAGTTCATGGTAAAGGAGTTAAAAAAAAAAAAACTAGACTCATGATGTAGACCCTGCTACAATTTTCTTTGACCTTTGGCCCATTATTGAGTCTTTGTAAATCTTAGTTTCTTGAACCATTCAGTAGAAATGCAGACACGTATGCTCAGAACTCCATTTTCCTCTTTTGAAGCATCAGTAGACTGCATTTCGAAGCCTCCTCTCAATTAGAGCACCAAACAATGGTTTCTTGCCTGTTAAGAGTAAATGTTCCAGGTATCTATTGCTGTGTAACAAACTATGCCCAAATTTAGCAAGTTAAAGCAGTAACAGTCATTCACTTTGCTCATGTAGCTGTAATTTGCGCAGGATTTTAAAGGGACAGCTTGTCTCTTTTCCATGTAGCATCTGCTGAGACAGCTTGACTGAGCCTAGATGATCCACTTCCAAGATCACTCATTCGCATAGCTGATAAGCTGGTGCTGCTTGTCAACTACAAGTTAGCAGGAGCTGTCAGTGGGAGTCTCTATTTTTCTCCTGTTCAACAATCTATGGGGTGATGGGCTTCCTAGCACCATGGTACATAAATAAGGGTCCAAGGGAAAAATGTTCTAAGAGGCAGAAAACAGAAGCTCCCAGTCTCTTAAAATCTGGGCCCAGAAACCAGGATAATGCTACTACTAGTGTTCTATGGGTCAAAGCAACTGTGTAGCTTGTCTGAGTATAAAGAGGAAAGGTAAAAAAGGGAAAAAAACAAAAACAAACAAAAAACATGCTTTTCAGTGTAAAGAGAGCCTTGACCACTTGGTTTACCCCAAACACATACTCAAAATGGAAAAAGGAAAAGATTAGCTTCTCCTCTATAAGCACTTAGGGCCAAATAAAAGCCATGTGCTGACATCATTGAAGTTACTGGACATGGGGCAGTGGGAACACATAATCCCTAAAAGACAGCAAATCCCTAAAATATAATCCCTAAAAGCAGCAAATATTGAACCCTGCAAAGAACAGGGTAACTTTGTGGAAGAACTTCTCAGTCTCTTCTTTTTGTTGGTACACAGTTAAAAATCTGCAAAAGCTTAAGAGCCTAAAAATTGTAGGGAAAATGCTGGAAAAGAAAGCTACCCAGAGAGAAATCTCCAGACAGAGACTGGAAGATCCTACTAAATATCCAGTTGAATATTCATCAAGGCACTCCTGTGAAAACAATGGCTTAGAAAAGAATGGAACACTTGAAAGAATTAGGAGAACTTGAGCCTCTAAAATACAGAAGACCAGAAACAGTGCTTGTTCCCAAGAGTAAGAGAGAAAACTCCTTGCTTCAAGGGCATCAGTATATTCAGAAATATCTTTTCTTAATGATGAGGTAAAATTACCCTGAACTAAGCTCAGCTTTGGTCTTACCCAGTAAGTCTTAAAAGAAGAATGTGAAAGGACAGAGGTGTTTTACCACATCCAGCAACCAATAGGGTATAGAATTCACCGGAAATAATCTAATATGGCAAAATGAAGGAAAATTCAGTGCATAATAAAGTATAATTCAAAATATAATCAACAGAAATTACAGAGATGTGGCAAGACATAGAGCTATCAGTCAAGGACTTTAGAACAAACACAATGACTATTTCTTGTGCTCAAGAAGCCGTAGGAAAGAGTGAACATGTTGAGCAGAAGAGACAAAGTATTACAATACTAAAATTGAACTTCTCCAGGGAAAAGTACAGTGTCTGAGATGAAGCTTCTACTGAATAGAAATTAATGGCAAACTAAATGGCCTCTCACAAGAAAACATTTAATGAAATTGAAGACATCACAATCAAAACTATTCAAAAGGAAGCACAGAAAAGAAAATCAAGGCTGAAAAATAAAAATAAACAGCATTGCTGAACTGTGGGACAACTTCAAAGAGCCAAATCTGGTGAAAACAATAAATGCACACATCCAAGAAGCTCAATGAACCCAAAACACAATAAACATAAAGAAAATCACTTTGAGGCACATCATAATCACGATGCTTAAGACCAACGATAAAAGAACATCTCAAAAGCATCTAGAGAAAATACACATTATGTACAGAAGCGCAAATGAGAACATGCTGTATACAACTTACAAAAATACACCAGGTGACCATTACACAGATTCTTTAAGGTCTGAAAAAAACTTTAAGGTCTGATAAGGACCCAGTGTGGTGTGGGAGGGAAGAGTGAATATGTGAATAAGTGTGTGTGTGTGAGTGAGTGGGGCAGGTATGGATGTAGGAATGAGTGTGAGGAGTGAGTCTCTGTGTATATGTTATGTATGTGTGAGTGTGTATGTGTGTGAGTCTGTGTATATGTTATGTATGTGTGAGTGTGTATGTGTGTGAGTCTGTGTATATGTTATGTATGTGTGAGTGTGTATGTGTGTGAGTCTGTGTATATGTTATGTATGTGTGAGTGTGTATGTGTGTGAGTCTGTGTATATGCTATGTATGTGTGAGTCTGTAGGTTTATGTGAGTGTGTGTTTGTGTATGTGTGTGTGTTTGTGTGTGTGTGTGTTACTTTCCTAGTGTTCCACTAAAGATTATCATAAACTAAGCAGTGGGAAAACATACATTTGTTCTAAAGTTTCAAGAACAGCTCTGTACCTTGTGCTTTCAAATTTTTGATGTCTTCAAGTGACCTGTATTATTCCTTGACATCTCCTCAGTTACCCCAAACTCCAAAATTAGGTAATCTGCCCCCTGTTTTTCTTGTGTTTTCCCTTCATTGTCCTTACAAAGTCGCAGACACTAGATTTAAGGCCTACCATAATCCAGCATTTCACATTTTAATATATCTGCAAGACCGTACTTCCAAAGAAAGTCACATTTACAGGCACAGAGTTTGGGAACTGGAATATTTGGGAAATAATGTTCCCATTTTTCTTTTCTTTTCTTTTTTTCCCCTGGATTCCCAATGGATGGGAAAGATTCTGTGATGCATTCCAAGGATTTTGAGGAAGGGGTTATATCTTTGAATAACTACATGGATGGCCATCTTTGAAACACATGACTGAGGTATGATATTCCTTCAAATAAGAATCATTAAGGCATCAACTACAGCTATTTTGGGATTCTGTTATGGAGACCAAGACCTGGTGTCTCCAAGACCTTGGAAATAAATATCTGGTACTGTGATTGGATGCTTGCTAAAAGGAAACAGAAGCAATACATCTGTGATATGACAAAAGATGAGCTATGCCTTGGGCAAGAATCCATTTTTGTGTCCATGACTTGGAAGAGGGCAGGCTGGTACACTTCGATTTTGATCTTGATAAGGGTAAAAATAAACAAAAATATAAATAAATAAATAAATAAACTTGCCTCTTTCATCCTGCCTAGCATGAGTCTGCTCATCTCAACACAAAAGTCTTATTCTTTTCCCCAAAAGTAGAATTTAGTTAGTTTACAAGTCATCCTAGACACAATAGAAAGATGACTCACACATGCACACACAAAATAAGCCTGACCCACTTAGCTGGAAAATTCCATCACAACATCCCATACACAACATTCTGACTCTGGTTGAGCCTGGGAGAAGATTTGATCTGCTGTTTCCAAGGAAAAATCAGTTTACACAATTATTTTTTGTTTCCCATACATCTTCTGAAACGACTCTACACCAAACAACCAATTGATCCAGAGCCATTTTTTTACTCCTATCCCAAACACAGAGACATTTTTCATTCCTATCTAAAACGAAAAATATTAAATCACATGTGAATTGCAGATATAAGCATTTAAAGACTTTTTTTGCTGCTGTGTTTGTGAATAATTTTTCATTTTGTGAAGGAGCCAAATATTTCAGTAGGTAAAATCAATAGTGGTCCAACTGCAGATGAAAATTCTACAGACTTAGTACCGTTTCCTGCATTACTGAATATCTTATGGGGGCAAACAGTAAAGTCCTGGTGTTAGACTAAACTCATGATTGCAACCCTTTCTTTTTAAAACAGTCATAGGAGAGGGGAATAAGAGGAAAATGGGAGGGAGGAAAGAATGGGAGGATACAAGGGATGGGATAACCATTGAGATGTAACAAGAATAAATTAATAAAAAAAGGAAAAAAAAACAAATCCATTTTAAATGTTCCATTTGTTCAACAAATATTTGTTAAGTATTTATAGCGTGCTACACATGACCTCAAGTCTTTAGAAAATAAAAATAAAATAAAATCAAGGGTCTACCCTGGAGGAAAAAGAGGCTAGTGAAATGATAAGTCAGTCATATTTTTAAATGCTTGTTTCATTTCAGGCATTTTGCAAAGTAATTTGTGTTCATTGGTTTGTTTCATCCTCATGGCGACTTAAGGAATGTTGCTGGTGTGCCCATTTTATGGAAGAGGAGGAAAAGAAACTGTATAGCCAGGATGGCTACTATTCATGCAGCCAGTTAGTTGTATAGCCAAATATCATCCCAGCCAACATGGCTTCAGGAACTTCTCTCCTGTTATGCGTAAAACAACTATGTGAGCACACAACCTCACTGATGTGAGAAGTAGCTTTCATTTAGGAAGCCTGACTCTCATCTCATTATTTTTTTCCCATGTCCCAACGGGGTTTCCAGCATGTAACTATTTTTAAAACTATTTGATGAAGTACTAAGGGTGAGTAATACAGAAGGCAATCTAGATAGCAGGACAGCCACTTCCTACCTACATCTTCCCAAGAAAATGATGGAAGTTCCACAGAGGAGGAGAAGATACTAAACAGGCCACGAAATGATGCATTAGGCATTTGTTTCGTAGGTCAACTGGAAGAAAGAGAGGAGTTCTGCAAAATGAAAGTAGCACATCCAAATGGGTAGAAACAAGTAAAGGATGGTCACTTGCAGGGGTTGTCATTTCCAATGATTAGACCTAGGAATGATTAAAAGATCATAGGTCAGCTTTTCTGATCAACCAATACTACTCAGATGTTTTCCTGAGGACCTAGAAGAAAAAAAAAAGGATTACTTTTCTTTTTCTTCATTCTTGTACCACAAGGTTGGGTGTTGGGATGCTGGCATAATTGCCTAGGTAGGATGCTCTTAAGCTAACCGTTTTGGTGTTTCCAAACATGTGCTCTTCTAGAACTGACAGTATGAACATCTGTGTCCCCAAGGTAATGTTGAGCCAGGAATTATCCATAAATAAGTGCTTTCTTCCAGTGGAACAAGTCATCCAAGCTTTGGCAACACCTGGTGTTGAATTTCATACTTCGGAAAGTCTGGAAAGAAGTGTTGGCGGAAGGACTTTGTGTATATCCACACTCTAAGATGATATCTGATCTCAGGATGTGCTGAAAGGAGCTGAGAGAAGAAGACAAGCAAGTGCCTGTTGGAAAGACCTCGATAAAAAGCAGCAGGCAAGAGAGGTTTGAGAGAATAGACAGAACGGAGCTGAGTCCCTATGGTCTGTCATCATGCCGGTGCCCAGAGTACAGCCAAGAGAATAGAAGACACCCATCCCAACACAGCCAATGCCTCGGTCTTTTCACAGAGTGTTTTCTCTTCTCCTGGCACTATGGCACACTGTGTTGGTGATTGTAGAATCAGTGTTTTCCTGGTGGTTTCTGTGTTCTGCTCAGGCTAGTCATGCTATCTATGTTCAGCTTTCTTCATGACTCCACCATTGGCTTTCCACAGCCTAACTTCTGGTGCTGAGTTGCTTCATTCAGTTCTCCAGTGGTATCCACCATCATGCAAACTCAAAGAAAAACAAAACCAAAACAGTAAAGAACACGCTAAAAGAGGCATGAAGCCCTGTGAGCATAAAAGGATATAAAAAGTATGTGTACATTTTTGTCCCTGTAATTCTTATAAAATGACATAGAGGAAAATATTATTCTAAGCTATGTAGGGTAAGGCACACCATAAATAGCAAGTCTATATTTGAGTTTTAAAAAACCTTCTCAAATATGAAATCTGAAAGATTTTTTCCAAAATAAATAACCAAGGAGCCACGGACATAGCTAATGTCTGGTGTCTTAGTTCAAGAATGACTCAAATAAAGCAAATGTCCATTATCCAAGAAAATTCCCAGCCTTTCGATTACAACGCAGTAATAGAATACTTCAATTTACTAGATTTAGGATATTCAGACTAAGTTATATGAACCATTATGAAACATTATAAAACTTTCCAAGGATTCCCACTCAACTTTCAAGTGATAGGTGGGAGGAAAGAAGGAACAGAGAAAAAGGAGAGGCAAGAGGCAAACAATACAGGATATGACAGATGCTTCCTGGTGGCCAACTTGCAGCTGGAATCAGGATACTTAAATCATCTGGTACATCAGTGCCTCCTAAAGTTTATTGTCAAAGGCCAAATAAGGAATAGTACTCTTGAAACAGTTCTTCCAATCCTATGTAGTCTTATTCCCAGATCAATGTCATATTTTCCTTTTTACATTGTTTCTTCTTTTTCATGCAGGTCTTTAGGCACTGTAGAAATGATCCTGACTTCTCTTAGTTTTTCTGTAGCCTTAGAAATCTCTCTGCTATGATTTCCATGACTGTACCTGGACCTTTCACAGAATCCATCATTACCAGACTTCAGGAAGACTATACATGGCTCTCTTGGAGAGCCAAAATCTTTTCATGTCACTACCAAAAAGATCATATTACAACATGTAGAGCTAGTTGATGGACTGTCACACACCCAGTGACCTCAGAAATCTATACTTCTCCATACACCCATAAAAGCCATGTGCCCTAGTCATGATATCATGAGTACAGTGTTGTTTCCTTTGCTCTGGTTCAGGGTCAGACATTCTCTTGAGGTAGGTGCCATGCGTTGCCTGTATCTCGTTCTACAGCCAGTCTTTTCTCTTTCTTTCAGGCCCCACTCACACTAAGGTTCCTGGTCAGCTGTCTCTATTCTTCTGATGAATATTAATGTATCATTCTGATGGATTCCGTTTATTTGTAGTTAAGAATAAATGCTACCAATGGAAAGAAAACTGAGAAGGATTGCACCATTTACTAAGTAGTTTGACAGTTGATATTGGTCCTGAAGTATATGAGGATTTAAATAAGTAAGGTCCCTGTGAAGAGGTAGGAGGATAAACTGAGGAGTTGGTGTGACTCAAAGGATTAATAACTTTCAGGTAATTGTGTAAAAGTATGGAAGACCAACCAAGTAGTTGTGAGTAAGCAAATAAGTAAAGGAAAAAAAAAACATGTGCAAGCCAGAGAAGAATTGTTCCAGATGCTTTGGGGGAAAATAAGGAACCCTGACTGCAAGGCGCAGAGGAATCTGTTAGTGAGTGAAGTCCCAAGTGAATGTGTGCTGTTGACCCAGGCATGGTCATGTCCCGGATCCCAGAGCCTTAGACCCATGGAGGAACTGCAGAGTCTTTCCCCTGGATTGGAGCTCAGGGGGAAAAAATGCAAATCCTCTCTTAAGGACCTGAGTATGAATACTGACAGTGTGTGAGAAAATGTTCACCATAGCTTTTCCCCTAGATGTTTTTGGCCTGAAAGCCATGCCCCTGCAGAGACTGTTTCTACCAAGTTTCGCTAAACTTATTTTCTTGATCCAGCTGAGTATCATAAGCCCTGCCTCGTCCTTTGTCTGTATATAATAACCAAGCCTACTTGTTGAGCTGTAAGCAATAAAACTGCCTCTCTGTTCAACTCCATATAATAAACATGCTGAGCTTCCTGGTACCGTGATTTCTCCAGCAGAAATCCCAAGCCATCTAATTCCAGATTTCTGTGTGTCCATTTGCCTGCCTTTTCTTTATTCTCTCACCACCCAAGTCAGCTCCATCCCTGGGGGCCACATATGGATGTGGCATTTGACTTCCGCAAATAGCATCCATTATTTATTCTCTGTGGCCCTTCTTCGAGGCCACATTCTCTGTTGAGCCTTTCCTGGAGCCCGCAGAAACATGGATATTCTCATAATCAACTTCTTTCTTATCTAGTGATGCTTCAACACATCTCAGTTTGTAAGCATTTTTATTATCTCTCATTTCTCATCACACTGTGAGAAACTTGATTGGATGATATCACATTTGGGTCTTCATGAAAACATTAATAATGTGGTGCTGATAATTCTTGTATATCACTTAGCATACAATTTGGATGGTTGCCTGATTTATTTTTCTAGAGTAGGGCACTGGAGAGGAAATGAAGAATAACAACTTTAAGGCAATGAACATTAGCCAGTCTTACCCAGATTAGGGGGTTATGCAGTGTCTTAATTTCTCTTCTCATTACTGTAATAAAATACATTGATAACAGCAACTTATGGAGAGTTTATTTTAGCTCATAGTTCCAGGTTACAGTCAAGATCATGAAGAACTCAAGAAAGCAAGATCTTGAAGCATCTAGTCACATCCACAACTGACGGCACAGAGTAAATGAATGTATGCATGCTTGTACTCCTCTCGTTTTCTCCATCATTACACGATTCAGGATGTCTTTCCTAAGGAACGGTGCCACCAACAGTAGGCGATTCTTCCCACCTCAATTAACATAACCAATATAATCTCTCACAGACATGCCCCCAGGTCAACTTAATCTTGTCAGTCCCTTACTGGGACTCTTTGCCCATGTCATTTCAGGTTGTGTCAAGTGAAGAGTAAAAACTATTTCACACACAGCTATCACACTAATAAAATCAATCTCTGCTTGTGCGACTGAGAGCTGATGATCAATTATGAGATGCCTAAAGGATCTTATGCTGAAGCTGGCTGAATGCTGTCTAATGTTGGCCTCTATGCTGCCTCTACATTTCTACTTGAGGTAAACACTCTCTGCTGAATATATAGACATTGATTCTAAAGAATAAAGATGTGCTTCTTTGAGATGTTTATTCTGTAAACAACGCAGTAATTGAATTTTCCTTACATACTAGGTACCACATAAAATGTAATAACACACAAGAAAGCATGGCCATTTGCCGGTGGATAGCTCATAGTCTAGAAAATACCCATTTATCAACTTGTTCCATCATTCATTCACTCGTACACTTATTCCACAAAAATTACCTGAGCCAATTATACTTCATGGCAGAAAGGAGGAAGGAATTTTCCCAGTCTCTTTCCTAACAGAGCCCACAGATTGCAAGTTAAATAGCAAAGCAATAAAGGGTCATTAATAGAGGTATAATGAGCTACAACATGATTTTCTTTTGAGCCAAAAGATAGAGTTGAAATTGTGTTTGGATGGTCTAATGGGATTTTACAAGGGGAAAGAAGTGGTCACTAAACAAAAGAGGAAAGAAAAGATAGAGCTGGCTGAGGAAAAGTTCAAAATAAGGCTGGAAAGCAAAAACCACCAAGGTCAAAGGTCAATGTGAAGCAAAAGATGAAAGCATCATACTGGAGTTTAGTGGCTACGCTAAAGCCTTTCACAAGCCCATTAGACCAGTGGAAGACATTAAAGATCAGCACCAAGGTCAAGATAAGATCATGGGTATTTTACATAGATGACTGTTTTGAGAGGCTTACTGAATTACTTCAAAATCACTATTTGCAGAAAATCCATGTGGATTGTAGCCCATGTCACACATCATCATCTGCCATTCCATGCCTGTTCCATCCATGGAGACGCTCTCTTCCTGGAACTGCATCATCACTTTCCAACATGCCTGCCCATAAGTATTGGCACAGTTTCCATAAGCCAGTGTCCTATTGTCATCAGGGCCCCAGTGATAGGGTCTAAGGAGTTGAAGCTTTACAGAGTCTCACAGGGGTTAGGGAGAGGCGTCTTCACATAGACAAAGCCTCACTGTCCTGTTGCTGTGTAGAAGGATTGTAGCACACATGTAGATTAATACTCTTCTAACCTGAGGCTTATACGCAGAGTCTCCTGAGAATAGCAACTTTATGAGACTGAGCAAGTCTGTGCTCGTTTCCCAGTCATCTGGAGGGACGGCGATGATTTCTGTTTTATCCAGACTGGGCATGGATGCTCTGTTAGCTACCACTGGTCATGGCTCCTGTCCCAACACCCTCCTGGTAGCCTCAGACTGGCTTCATTTTCCCTCTCCAAGGAGGCAGCCCACATCTCATAGCTGCTTATTCAACAAACCAAGTTTTGATCTTAGACCTAAAGCTCTGAGTTCTTGAATATAAATGAATTTTGCTTAATTCACAAGGGCCATGCAAGGAATATGAATTAGAGAGTTTTCCTGGTGCTCCATAATGACCCTGTGCTTCACTCCAACACAAGATAATTCTGGACAAATCTCTCAGAGGCCGAGAATTCAGTTTTTTAATACTTTCAAAAAGAGTTAAAACCCAATTGAGGCTTTCATCTACTATAAATTCTCTCTGTGTCTGTCTCTGTTTGTCTCTGTCTCTGTCTCTCTGCCTCTATCTGTCTCTGTCTCTGTCTCTCTGTCTCTATCTCTGTCTCTCTGTCTCTGTTCTCTCTCTCTCTCTCTCTCTCTCTCTCTCTCTCTCTCTCTCTCTCTCTCTCTCTCTCTCTCTCTCTCTGCCATAGGGGAGAAAGGGAATCTGGGTCTACTAGTGCACACTAGTAGAATTTCAAATTCCTTTACTTTACTGTAGCTTAATGAATATTTTTAAAATACCATTCTACTACTTAGGAAAACTTAAAATTTAGGTGGCTTAGGGTAAATACGTTTATTCCAAGTTTTCTTAGTTTGGTCATGGAAACCACCCATCTAGTATAAGTTCAGTGTGTTGTAACAGAGTGAAAATGGAGAGCCTTATGTTCAATATGCATTAAGACTTTTTAAATGTCAACAACATAGCCAATAACAAGGACTTTATTTATGTATTTATATATTTGTTTATTGTAATTTATTCATCTTACATCCCGATTGTTATCCCTTGGCTTGTATCTTCTTGTTCCCACACTCTCTCCTTCTTCAACCCTAATCCCTTCCCCTAGACCTCTGACAGAGGGGCCCTCCTCCTCCACTGTCTGACCACAGCCTATCAGGTCTCATCTGGATAGGCTGCTTCCTCTTTCTCTATGTGGCCACCAGGCCTCCCTGTCAAGGGGATCTGATCAAATTGCAGGCACCAGAGTTCATGTCAGAAGCAGTCCCTACTCCCCCAACAAGCTGGGAGAATGAGCTGCCCATTGGCTATATCTGAACAGGAGGTCTAGGTTCTCTGTATGCATTATCCTTGGTTGGTACATCATTTTGTGCAGGCCTCCCTAGGTCCACACCCACTGGCCTAGATAGTCTCCCTGTAGGGCTCCTGAACCCTCTGGGTCCTTCCATCCCCCACTCTTCCATACAACTCTCAGCACTCAGCTCAGTGTCCAACAGCAACTTCCAGCATCTGTCCTAATCCCTCACTGGGTAGAGTCTCTCAGAGGACATCTATGTTAGGCTAATATCCACTTATAAGCAAGTATATATCATGAATCTTTTTCTGGGTCTGAGCTATCTCCCTCAGGATGATTGTTTCTAGTTCTATCCATGTGCATACAAATTTCAGGATTCCCTTGTTTTTAATAGCTGAGTAGTATTCTATTATGTAATGTACCATGGTCTCTTTACCCATTCTTCAAGTGAGGGACATCTAGGTTGTTTCCAGATTCTAGCTATTACAAATAAAGCTGTTATGAACATAGTTGAGCAAATGTCCTTGCTGTATGGTGGAGCACCTTTTGGTATATGGCCAAGAATGTTATAGCTAGGTCTTATAGTAGCATTGCTCCCAATTTTCTGAGAAAGTGCCAGATTGATTTCCAAAGTAGCACAGACCTTTTGTAAATGCCTAGAACATAGACCATGGAGCAGGACTCTCATGTTCTCAGGAAGGAAAAGTTTCTACCTTATTCTGGTATCTTCTAAGAAGGCTTCAGCTTCCCAGACCCAAAACTATGGTCTAAGCTAACATCTAAGAGAACATTCTCCTTATTGCCATTTCCAAGGGCCCTCCAGGTATATCAAGACCAAGCTGGTTTTGCCTACATGTATGTCTGAGCATCATATATGTTCAGTGTCCACAGAGAGCAGAAGAGGGTGTTGGATTCTCTGGATTTTGAGACTGTTGTTAGCCACCATGGAAGCACTAGGAACCAAACTCAGGGCCTAACAAGAGCAATAAGTGCTTTTAACCACTAGTCCACTACAGGCTGGAATAAGCTGTTTTGGATGCATGGTGACCCAGTAAGACCTGGCTTTGTATTCCATAGTGTAAATGTACCACAGTTTCTTTATCCATTCTTCTACTGAGGGAAACTTAGGCTGTTTCCATGTTCTGGCTATTATGAATAAGGCTGCTATAAACATGGTTGAGCAAATTTTCTTGTTGTGTGCTGGAGCATCTTCTGGGTATATTCCAAGGAGTGGAATAGCTGGGTCTTGAGGAAGCCCTATTCCCAGTTTTCTGAGAAAGCACCAGATAGATTTCCAAAGTGGCTGTACTAGTTTGCATTCTCACCAGCAATGAAGGAGTGTTCCTCTCTCCCCACATCCTCTCTAGCATGTACAGGGGGAGGAAATCCCCCTCAGTAACAGTCATAGGGGAGGGGAATAAGGGGAAAATGGGAGGGAGGGAAGAAAGGGAGGATACAAGGGATGGGATAACCATTGAGATGTAACAAGAATAAATTAATCAAAAATTAAAAATTAAAAAAAGACCTGGCTTTGGTCATGTAGCCAAACTGGAGGGTCTGATCAGATGAGTAGACTCTGAGGGTGTCATTCATGTAGCTTTCACAGTTTTTCTTTAAGCACACGAATCATTGCTCCCCACAACCAGGTGAGTTAGGATACACAGACTCTCCAGTCTTCCCTCTGCAAAACTTTCTTTATGTTCTGCCAAAATAGACCTTCAGTCTTTGCCCCAGGCTCAGTTCACAGGAGGAAAGAAGAGAACCCCATCACATAGGTCTTTCCAGTGTCAGTTGGAAAGCTTCTGGCTCTTTCTATTTCCTTTCCATATCTTTTCAAATATTATTTTGTCTTTTAATGTTGTCCTTGAACTCACTATGCAACTAAGAATGACTTTGAGCTTCTGATCCTCTTCTATCTACCTCCCAAGTGTGATTACAGGCTTATGACACTCTACCCAGCTCAGATAGTGATGGACATCAAACCCAGGACTGCGTAAACTCTAGGCAAGCACTATCAACTGAGATACATTTCTAGCCTTCAAATTATTTTTAAAGAGTTATGATAAGGAATGCTAGAGATTCTATGCCATGTGGGTGAATAGGACTGTGGCTTGAATAGTTCATACTTTCCTAACTGAGTTCTCTGATCTTTTTTGTAGCCCCTATTTCATGAGTTAGTAAGTTTATTCACATAGCATTTATGTTTTGAAGATAAATCCATGAGGAGGCTGGGAAGATGGCTCAGTGGTTAGGATCACTAGCTGCTCTTCCAGAGGTCCAGGGATCAATGCTGAGCACCCACCTGGTGACTCACAACTATCCCTAACACCAGTCCCAAGGAACTCAGTGCCCTAGTTGGGCTTCCTTGAGCACAAGACGTAGACATATGTGCAAACAAAACACCCATACACGCTGAATAAATAAATACCCCCAAGAAGACAGACTGACAAAAAAAATCTTATCCATTTATGGCTACTAGATGCTAAGAACTGATGGTTAACACCAGAATCCTACTGGAGTTAAGACTCTTCCCTCGGAAGACTTACATTCTTAAAATCTCAAAGAGCATCGGTGACCAGGAGACCAAGTATAGTACCCTGTTTATTTTTATAAGCACATTTTTAGTGAAGCATAACTGCACTTTCCATTTTCATGTCATTACGGCTGTTTCCACCACAGAGCTGAGACCTGTAACTGAGACCCCATTGTCAACAAGACCTACATTACTTAGTAGAGAGATGCATAAGAGGGACAGGAGAGACTCATTATTGAAAATCCATAAAAGGCCAAAATAAAGCTACTATATGTCCCAGGAATATTATTCTGCCATATGCCCAAGGATTAGACATCCTACTTCAGCCATATTCACAGATTTTCTATTCACAATAGCTAGGATAAGGAAACAAACTAAATGTCCTTCAACAGATTAATGGACAATGACAATGTGTACATATACACAATTAAGTACTTTCCAGCTGTAAGGGAAAATGAAATTTGTAGGCAAATGAATGGAGCTAGAAAAGGTTAGGTAGAGTGAGGTGACCAATACCCTGAAAGAGAGACATCACAAGGTCTCTCTCATCTGCAGACCCTAGCTCCAAGTTTTCGGATGTAAGTGTAGCTATCGTCCTTTGTTAAAGAAGCTTGTTTTTTTTATGGCAAATGGAAATCATTACAGAAAAATAGTAAATTACACAATGCAAAAATCAACATATTTTAGGAAGCCCAACCCCAATGGAAACATCCGCATCACAGATTCTGCACATGTGTGGCTCAGGGAACATCATGGAAAAGGGGACAGAAAGACTGTAAGAACAAGAGTACTGGGGAATCGGCAGTGAGGCTGCATGAAGACCTAAGCAGTGCCACTATCAACAGACATGCTAAGGTGGAAGCAGGGGAAAATCTCACTTAGTACCACCTATAGATAAAAAAATTCACAGGCACCTAATGGCTGCTGAGAGTGAAAGAATTAGCCTCTCCTGTGGATGAGGCCTGTAACTGATTACCAAACTCAAAGTACAGCTATATGCACACAAACAACAAATCTGAATTAGTGGATTGTATTTACATATTTGTGCACTCCCCCTCCGTGTGTGTGTGTGTGTGTGTGTGTGTGTGTGTGTGTGTGTGTGTGTGTAAAACAATAATAATCAAAGAAAATCAGCTATCGATTTAGAGGGGGCATAAGAGGTGTCGGAGGGAAGGAAGAAAAGAGAAGAGTGCTGTGACTACATTTCAACTCAAAATGTGACGGAGACTGATTTACATTCAGAATTGTAGACACACCAAGATAGGAAAGATGTTCGCTTCAAGGCTGCAAAATACAAATAGCCAAAACATTAAGAAGGTAACATTTATATAATTCCTGATTGTATCATGGTTCTTCTTGCTGTAGCTGGTTTATGGTATATATGTGTAATAATATAAATGTATATGTAAAAAATAAAAATGTTTAATAAAAAAAAAAAACAAAAATGTATCTACAAGTAAATAAAGTGCTTTTCACCACCTTCTCCCAAATGCATCCTGTAATGATTAGCACCAGTTTGGAGAACTGACAGATAGGGTATTGCTGTCATGGTGAGAGCCACAACAGCTAGGCAGGTCAGTGACATGTGCCTCAGAGGTGACATGAGAGCCACCCCTGGGAAGCGAGAGAGAAAAGGCCCAGGAATCTCTGGGGAAACCAAAAATGCAACTGTCTCTTGGAACAGAACTAGCTTATTCCCCTTAGAAATTCTGCTTAGCCATGTCCAGTTGAAATGGAGGCAGCCAAGGAGTAAGAGGAAATATACATCAAAATTGACTAATGTATTTTCCCTTTTTCTAGCTTTGATAATGGTAAGCTCCAGAGGATAAAAAGAACCTCAAAAACTCTTTCTGATTTTTGAACTCTTGTGTCCCTTCCATAAGTTTCTATTTATGGAAAATTCTTTTCTTCCTACCCGTGGATAAACTACAAAAGAGAGAACTATGCCATAGAGGCACTTGGTAAAAGCCTCCAGCATCATGCCCATGATAAGCTGACCCATGAAAGGAGGGCACATCACCCCAGCTCCCTACTCCTCATCAGCACGGATTTAAACATGCAACTTTTCAGCCTTCTTGTAATGTAAAGAAGGTAAGTTTGGCTGTCACGCAAACGCTTTCTTGACTGACATGTGGCCTGCCTCTCTGGGTTGCAATTTCCTACTGTAGAAAATGAAGTTAATAATACCATTCTTTCAGGATCATCACAAAAATAAATGGCATAATGCATGTGGAATTGTCTGGTGGGGGCTGCTTCCCGGATGCTAACTGAATGTGATTCCCCCGCCTGCCTCTCAGCCTCTTCCAGTCCTCATTCACCACTGGCACAGTGGAGCTAGTGTTGATTGGTGACCTGACTGCTCCTCCTGATCCTTTATCAGCCTGTGTAATGTCCCAGGAAGCCAAGTTGCCTTTCCTGGCTGGAAAGGGAGTGCTGACATGAGTGATTGGCTGGGGAGGCTCACACCTCAGGCTGAAGGCCTGGGGTAGGCAATGGATCAGCCTTTGAGAACAAACATTTCATTTCTGCCTCAAGGGCTTTTCTGAGCCTGCCCAGCCTATTTTGAAACCATGTTTCCATCATTGGCCAAATTAGTGGCATTAGGGAAAAATAGTCTCTTGGCTGAAACTGATGAGCTAGTCAGATTACTTGAGCCTGGGCAGGGCCTGCACCAGTAACAGCAGCATTATTTAGAAGCTCATTAGAATACAGAACTAAAGCTGAGAAGATTGCTCACTCAGTAGAGAGCTTGCTCAGAAACATGAGGACCAGAGTTTGATCCCCAGAATCAGTATTTAAAGCCTGGACATGGTGGTACAGGCTTTATAATCTCACTGGTGGAGACAAGAAGAGCTTGGAGCTTTTAGGCCAGCCATCCTGGCCTCCAAGCCAAAGAGAGACCCTTTCTTAGGCACACACACACACACACACACACACACACACACACACACACACACACACACACACCACAAAAGTAGATGACTGTTGAAGAATAACATCTTCACAATCATGCATGCACAATCATGCACTTATATGTATAAGTACACACACACACAGGAGAGAGAGAGAGAAAGAAAGATATTCAGATTTTCTAGTCAATTACAGATCAGTAGAATGATAACATTAATTTCAACAAAATGCTCCTGTGACCTTATGCACACTACAACTTGGAGACAAACCAGAGAATCTTTTTCTTTTTTTAAGCCAGGATATAGCCTTGGCTGTACTGAACTCACTTTGTAGACCAAGCTGGCCTCACACAGGTCTGCCTTCCTCTGCCTCCTGAGTGCTTAGATTACAGATGCACATCACCACCATGCCTAGCTCAAACCAGAGATACTTAATCCAGTTCTGCGTTGAAGATATGGATGTTATCCAACATTGAATGGCTAATTGTGTTGCTTAGAAGCCTTCACATGCCTGGTCTTATGTTCTACATCCTAATGCCTCTAACTGAACAAGTAGAGAGCCTGTGTTCTCTCATATGATAACTTATAAATTAGTCATAACAGACAGGATAGGAATTCACACTTTCAACCTATTATATCTAATGCAACCAACATTTCATTTTTAAAAGTTTTGCAGTATTTACTCAAGTGTATAATCAGAATAGAGGAGTCAGCAGAATTTCTCTAAATACATTTTAATGACTAAGTGTTTCTTCTTCAACTGTTCTATTAAACTAACGTTTTCCTTTCTTCTAATACTCACCTACATTTGCTGGTTTGTTAGATACAATGTAGTTTTTAAGCTCCAAATAAGATCAAATTTCTATGATTTCCCTAAAGACCTTTGTTTCCCATCTCTGGACCTCTTCCTTGGATCTGGTAAATCTCTCTAACAGGAGTGGTTGAGGCCCTGAGACTGATCTTTAGATGTACCTATGACTATAGTCTAAATGAAGATGTTATTGACATCACTTCTTGGCTACTACTCAAGCAATACATGGTGTCTCACATGTCTTCCTCTGAGCAGAAAATGTGAAAGTCGTGTATTATCGTAGTGCTACAAAATAAGGTGAAACCCAGCAGTAGCCTGGCTTCCCTACTCACCATATTGAGCACACTGTAAGAGAGATTAAAAGTATTGTGCAAAGCCATTAAGATGAGGGTAGAGGGTGTCTAGGAAACACTGTTGGTGTCATCTCACCTAACAAGATATACAGAACACATATGAGCCAACCTGGGATCCTGTCAAAACATTAAAGACTGTTGTTTAGGGAGTTATCTAGAAGCTAAGGACCTCTGCATCACTTAATACTTACAGGCCATGTTCATGGTCCATGAGCAACAATTTGAATAGAAAAAATGGCCCACATGCTCCACTGCTCTATTCTATTTGCACATATGAGTCTTCCCCTGAAATAAGACCCAAAGCTATCTTTGGAAAGGTATGGTTTTCATGCCACAAACATACTCAAAACAGTTGTGGAAGTTAGTGACAGCCACAGTGTGCCATTCTTTGCAATGTCACTTCTACATAATAGCAGTGAGAAAATGGCATGGGAAGGGGTCAGTGACTATTACAGGACGTTAGGAATAACCCAAGGAATGCAACAGTATGGTTAGCATTTATGAAAAAAATTAAAATCCCATTAAGAGTAGTGAGCATTGTGGCCATTTAGCTTGTCTTGATCACATTGCCCTCTCGTCCACAATGTTTCAACCTTGAAAAATAACTGAGTTCACAGTTGAAACCACTATCCTGGCAACACATGGGGAAAGTGAAATAAAGAGTGCAAAAGATGTGACTCTCAGACAGCCTTACTCTCAGAACTGTCAAGTGATAAACTGCACCAAAATAATGGATAAATTAATACACTTTTATATGAATGAAAACAGAGATGTTGTAGATAATAGTTACAGAGTCCTTTCACACTGCAATAAAAAAAAAACACTACAGAGTAACTTGAATCCATATGAATACATAAAGATATTGGTAATGTTAAGTACATTAGGAAATACAAAAGGCATTATGCTAAGCCTTTATGTGTAACCATTTCCTCCTATCTAAAGGTCACCTTAAAAAGCAAAAACATACTTTGGCTGAAAAATTATCAAATTTGGTTATATTTCCACTTAACAAGAATTAATCTTGAAAAGAAATTGAGAAAATAATTCTAATTTGTTGTAAGATGGAAATAAATAAGAATAATTAAGGAAACAAAATATGTCCACACTGGTAACTTAAGGAAAGTCATTGAAAACTTGAAAATCTACATAATTGAGAATAACTTCCCATGTTCATAGATTAGAAGGATTAATATTGCTGGCATACCATTGCATCAAAAAAAGATCAACAAATCAATTCAGTCTATCAAAGTCCCCTATTTTTTTTTTGAGAAACCAAACTGCTGATTCTAGAAAATAAAAATAGATTTCCAGAATAAGCAAAATAAAATTGGAAAGTAAAATCAGACTTGAAAGGCATATATCACATTTCTTAAACATGGTACACAGTTGCAGCCTTGATTATTAGCTATTAGAGAAACGTAAATCAAAATCACAATAAGACCTAGATAAAGTAGTGTACTAGCTATATCACACTTAGAAGGAGTATACTGCCTTGATATCCACTAAGATGGCTATAATTTAAGAGGCAAGCAACAATAAGTGTGGTGAGAGTGTTAAGACTCTGGGACCCACACACACATTCATATTGCCAGAGAGAGCATGAATGCTGCAGCCCTTGTGCACATCGGCTCATCAGCTGCCACCCAGACTGATCTCAAGTTACCAGATTCTTCCAGCTCTACTTGTAGGTACATATGCAAGAGAATTAAAATCATGCTCCTGCACAGGATCTTGGACACGGGTCTTCATAGGAACATCACTGTTATGAAAGTAGAGGCAGCCCAGTGTCTATCATACAGTGTACAGATAAGCAAATAAAGAACACTAATAGAAATATCATTCATCCGTGCTACAGGAGGAGTGAGCCTTGAAAATACACCAGTTGAAAGAAAACAAACACAACTGGTCCCATATTCAACAACTTGATTTGTGTGGGCTGTCTGGTGTAGGCAAACCCGTGGGAAAAGGTTACAGGTCCGGGAGGAGGGCATTCTGAGTGGCTGGTGATGTGTACAGAGTTTCTTAATGAGGTTATCAAAGCATTCTGCATTTACAGTGGTGCAGTTGGACAATCTTGGGAACATATGAAAAACCACCCTGAGAAAAGGAGAAGTTTATGCTATGCAAATTATATTTCCATCAAATAAAAAAAAAAGAGCCAACCAGAAATTCTTAGGTTGAAAGGTACAATAACAACAAACACAAAATGAAAAAAGGAAAAAAAAAAACAAGTAAAGAAATAAAACAAAGTAGGGGAGTCAGGCAGACATACAGAGATAGTTGGCTTGGAGCACCAGCTGTGCTACCCTTCCAGAGTGCCAAACAAGCGCCCCTTCTTTAGACTCCTTCCTCTTCAAAGCATGTTTTATTTTTTACTCTCATTTGTTCTGGGAAAATATAGCTTCTTTTTTTTTTTTCTTTTTTTTTTCCTCCTTTATTAATTTATTCTTGTTACATCTCAATGGTTATCCCATCCCTTGTATCCTTCCATTCTTCCCTCCCTCCCAATTTCCCCTTATTCCCCCCCCCCATGACTGTTCCTGAGGGGGATTACCTCCCCCTCTATATGCTCATAGGGTATCAAGTCTCTTCTTGGGAACCTGCTGTCCTTCCTCTGATTGCCACCAGGTCTCCCCGTCCAGGGGACTTCTCAGCAGAGACCATCAAAGCCAGAAGGGCCTGGACAGAGATCCTGCAAAACCTAAGAGACCACAGATGCCAGGCCAGACTACTTTACCCAGCAAAACTATCAATAAACATTGATGGAGAAAACAAAATATTCCATGACAAAACTAAATTCAAACAGTACCTATCCACAAATCCAGCTTTACACAAGGAAAATATAGCTTCTTAAGCTCAAATCTGACTTCAATATGAAACATCCCAACTTCTCCTTCATTTCCTGTGTATTATAGTATAAGTATAAACCTCCATGGTAATATTTGTGTGTGTGTATGAGTCTATGTATGGATGTGTGGGTATATACTTATATGTGTATGTGTATGTATATTCATATTTTACATATTAAGATACGATTTGCATAAAGCAAACTAACATGAAGTGTAGAGTTCCATGCATTATTATTTTAAATCTGTATATGCTCACATAACTATACTCAGATAAATATTTGACTAGATGTCCAGAAGTCTGTCTCAAGCCTGTTCCAGTTAGATAATCAATGATAACCCCCCCCCCTTAAGACTTGATCAGGTTTACCTGCTCTTGAACAAATGGTATCATGTTCTAGATTAATATATATCATGTTATATGATATATATTCTCTCATGCTGCCTATATTCTCCATTCAACATTATACTTGTGAGATTCATTTACATCCTTGTGTATTGACAATTTACTACTTCTAATTGCAATATAGTTAGTTCTCTACTGTATGGATAAACACATAGTGGATGCATTCATTCAGATGGTAACGTTTATAGAGAGTTCTTCTCATTTGGAAGTTATTATGAATAACATTTCTAGGATTATTTCTATAGACTCATTTTAGAAGATTTAAGCCCTCAGTTTTTGGTGGATTTAAAGTCTGGGCTGTAATTGTTAGGTTAAAGTACATACACACGTTTTGTTTTCATAGATGATAATAAAAATTTTTTCCAAGCAACTTGTCCTGCTCTGAAACCTCAGAAAAAGGCCTGAGAGCAAAGAACTGTTGTGGTTCTCTCTCTAGAAGCCTATCTCACTCTGCTAACTACACGCTTGGCACCTGAGGCAGTGTGCCACCTCACACTCTGCGGGATGCTGACATGGTGGCAGGACGAAATGATGCCAGTGGTGTCCTGTTCCAGGACTCAGGAAACACTTTCTATAAAACTCAGCTAGTAAATATTTTAGCCTGCAGGGTTTTGCTCACCAATCTCTGTTGTAATGGTTGAACTTAATGCTATAACTTTACAACAGCCATAAACAATACAAAAACAATGGAGCATCACCACATCTCAATAAAACTTTATTTACAAAACTACATAGCAACTCACATTTTTCCTATAGTACAAGGTTTAGTAACCCCTGTAATCCTCAGGTCTCCCTCATCCTTCTCTGCATCTTGACTCACTTTATTAGGGTCATATTGGCTTATAGGACAATCCAGTTCTAGGAAGTGCTCATTTTCCATTTCTCTGCCTGGAATGCATTTTCATCAAGTTTTCCTCTTGATGTAACCCTCATAGTTTCTTCTCTGTAATCAAAGGTGACCTGTGAAGTAATGAATTTCCATTTTCTTTTCCTGTTTTGTTTTCTCTATAGCATTTATTAGCATATAACATACTGTGTGTTTTGCTATTCTGTATCTTGTCTATCCCCCATCACATACGTACTAATACACACACACGTGTCCATGTAGAAAGATTATAATTAATTTTCTAATGATGGATCCCTAATACATGCAACAGTATTCAACACCTCCATACCTGATATACATTTATTAAATACATGATGGCACGGATATTGTCTGACCCACAAATTGACATAAGGAAGCTTGTAGTTAGAGTGTTAACCATTATGTTATGGGTGCCATGGGTCCCTCTGCCTTCCCCCTCAACTACTGTAAGTCACAAGGCCTGACATCTTCACAACTGAGTCTCAGAAACTGAGAAATGCTCCTTGTTGCCCACGGGATTTGCTGGATCCAGGGGAGTAAGAAGACGACTCACCCACCACAATTAAATATGGAATTTTCCAGGTTATTATGCAACAACACTATATTTATATCCAAATGAAATGGCCATGTAACTCATCAGGCAGGAGCTAAATAATTACATCTTTATGCTATAATTATCCAGACCACCAAATTACAGAAATTAAGGGTGGAAAACAACAATGATGATAATGAAAACTTGTTTTCAATTTGAGGTCTTCTTTTCACATGGGTCAAACAGTTTAAAAGTGTTTTTCAACATTTGCTTTCCCAGAAGAAAAGAAGCTGGGGGCAGGGAAGAGTTTAACCTCCCTTCGTAGAACTGGAAGCTGAGTAACAGTTCCCTTCAGATCATAGTTGCCATTGCTTGAGCAAAGACAGGACTAAAACTGGAATCAATTATTCTCCCCACCTCAGCACTCCTCCAAGGGAAAATCGGTTGTCTTAGCCATCAACGGCTTCTGGGAGATTAGGTTCTAGGCTTTGAAACCCACTCCACAGTGTCCACTCAATTACTCTTTTGTGGAAGAAGCAATCCACTGAGAAAACCCTTAGTTTACTCATCTGGTCCTTTCATCAGTCCCGAGAGCTTCCAGCATCAAACATCGCCTCTGGAGAAAAGGGCCATGTCGTGACAGCCCCTTCTGTACTCATAACTATCCACATAGTCCACAAGAGAGCTTAGCTGCCTCTCCACATGGAAGAGCTGGAGACGTGTCCCCAGACCAGACGACGAGAATAACACGCATTGGACAGCTAGAGTGCACAGCCTCCGTGCCAAAGCCGTCTCCATCGATGTGTGCTTAGCTCTGCTCAGATAGTATTGTTCTCTTTGTTAGTGTGAAACAGGGAACTTAAAGAAATTCAGAACATTTGCTCAATATCCCACAGCTGTTTAGTAGCAGCCTGGAGAACTCAATTGTAGCCCCTCTACATTAAAAACCACTATTAACATGCATTCTTGGCTAGGAGCAGAAATGATTCCCAAGAAAACCAGTCTGAGAAAAAGATAGACATAATTCAAATTCCACATAATACCAAGACAAATTCTTAATTGTGTTAATTTAATCATTATAATGACCTTTATATGTGAGGTGGCTAATCTTAAATGTGAACTTGACTAGACTTAGGATCACCACAGAAACGTGCGTCTGGACATTTCTGTCAG
This sequence comes from Acomys minous, assembly GCF_964271855.1. Taxonomy (NCBI): domain Eukaryota; kingdom Metazoa; phylum Chordata; class Mammalia; order Rodentia; family Muridae; genus Acomys; species Acomys minous. Next base: position 113,495,751 of record NC_140484.1, read on the forward strand.
TGTGTTTTCCAGGAGGCCTAACGGAGGGTAGAAGGTCCACTCTCAGTGTGGGTGGTACTACCCTTGAGGCCAGGATGCTGGACTGAATTAAAAGAAAGAAATAACATGAAGCCTTGTGTCCCTAGCGCACGCAAAATATAACGAGCCACCCAGCCTTCTTGCTACCATGGCCCCAGTATGATGAACTAAGCCCCTTGAACTGTGAGCCAAAATAAACCTTTCCTCCCTTAAGTTTTATTTAATCAGGCATTCAGTCACAAGCAATGTACCTTATGCAATGCATTGCTCTTTTTTTTCCAAGATATATATTATTTTATTAATTTGTTCTTGTTACATCTCAATGGTTATCCCATCCCTTGTCTCCTCCCATTCTTCCCTCCCTCCCATTGCAATGCATTGCTCTTAAAATTTGTGTGTGTGTGTGTGTGTGTGTGTGTGTGTGTGTGTGTGTGTGTGTGATACAATTAGCACATCCTTTTAAAATGTACAGATGAACACTTTGTAGAATGTGTTCTACATGGAGCTATGCACCATGGCATACTCTATCAGCCAAAAGCAACATGCGGCCCATTACCATTCAGTTACCACTTTTCCAAACCCTTGCACCTACGCAGTCACCAATCACTTTTGCTATACAAGATTTACCTAACCTTGCTAATTCATTTCAGTGCAGTTCCACGATACATGGCCTTTCCTTTCACTTAACCTAATGCTTCCTCTGATCATCTACTCTTTAGCATCTATCAGAACTTCATTAATTTTTATTGCCAAATAGTTTTCTACTGTATAGATATGCAGCATTAAATCTACCTGCTTGTCAGTAAATGGGCACTGGAGTTGTTACTCCTTTGCGCCATTATGAATAGGGCTACTATAAACATTGATAGAGTTCATCTTTTTGACGAAACACCCAGAAAAGGAGGCTGCAGCACCCCCTGCACATTCCCATTACCACTTACTTCACAGACTCAGCAACCTTTGCTATGAGCAAGGGTCTCATTGTGGCTTTTGATTTGCATTTTTAACGGCAATGGATGCTAAGTGTCTTTTGACGAGCTTACTGCTCATTTGTTTATTTTCAGAACAACCTCCCATTTTTAACTAACATGTGTGCTCTTAAAAATACATATTTTTTTTCGTGTGGGTCCCTAATCACATCTTAACTCATTTCCATTGCTGTGATAAGATATTCTGAGAAAAACAACTTAAGGAAGGATTTATTTAGTTTAGAGGTCCCAGGAGATACAGTCCCTGCTCAGGGGAGGGAGTGATGAGGTCATGGAGGCCGGCATGGGAAGCTGCCTGGACACACGACATTTGAAACCAGAGATCAGAAAATGAAGAGAAAGTGGAGGCAGGCTACAAAGGCTCAAGGCTCACCTCCAGTGCCCCACCGCCTCTAGACAGGCTCCATCTGCTAAAGGGTCCATAGCTTTCCCAAACAGCATCACTAGCAAGCAACAAAATGCTCCAACGCATGTTCTTATGGAGGATATTTCAGATAATAAGATCTATAATATCCTATCTTGTCCTAAAAAAAATGAGCTGCCTTTCACTTTCAGTAAAGCCATTTAACAAGTTTCTCTGTCTTTCTTTTTGTTACTTGTACTTTTACCATTATATCTAAACCACTGAATTACCCCATAACTAACATTTCCTGTAAGAAATGTTACAGTACAGTTTTAGCTGCTATGTTAATTTTTATCTGTTTGTAGTTAATTTTTATGTATCTTCTGAGGCCCAAGTTCATTGATTTCATATGGATGTTGAGTTGTCTCGATGCCTTTTGTTGAATTACAGCTGCTAACCCACTGAAAGGCAATGGCCGTAGATTCATGAGAACATTTCTAAGCTATAAATTCTATTCCATTGATTTCTGTAACTACCTTTATGCCATCATGAGATCTTTAATATTATCACAAGTTCTAAAATCAGGAAAGGTTAAGGTCTCCTATGTTTTTCTTTTGTTGTTGTCCATTTTAATATTCTGTTATTTTGGGCCCCATGCCATTCAAAATGGATTTTCAAACTTTACGATACACTTGTTAATATGAAAAAAACCCTGTAGTTATTATTTTCTAAGTATTATGTTGAAGTTTAGATCAATTTTAAGAATAGAATACCTAACAGTATTAAATCATCCCATCCATTAACATTAGATGTTTTCTATTTGTTTACATCCTTAATTTATTTTATAATGTTTTATATAGTCATTGCCTAAGTTTTCAATTAATTCTTTTAAATTTATCCTTGAGTATTTTAGCCCAGTATAGTGCCATTGTAAACTGAATTTTTTTTCCTTAATTCCATTTTGAGATTGTTAACCGCTAGGATCTTGAGATGCGTTTATATGCTTCTGCACTGATCGTCATGCTGCAGCCTTAATGAACTCATTTATGATGCCACATATTTTCATATTGATTCTTGTTTAAAACGTCCTGTAAACTGCTTCATCTCGTTTGGGTAAATCATGCCTCAACTTTACACCGCGCTCCTATTTCATACAAAGAATCCTTCCACCCAAGGAAGGAAGAGATCTAGTTCAAAGGCACACATGACTAAATGGAGAGCTAAAAGCTCTCTTTAAAGCAGGGCCTAACAAGCTTGTCTAGAGGAGACAGTGAAAGGACAAAGTCTGGGAAGAAGACGACATCCAAGCAAAGGAGACCAGAGAAGTCACCACCATGGGAAAAGGAATGAAACCACAACAGAGCAATTTACATAAAGAATGAGCAGGATTGGGTAAGGCTTGGAGTGAAAGGAGTCGAGCTATGCTGTTACCCAAAGCCCTGCCTCACTTATTCCTTCCCAGCATCCATTTCCTTGCCAACAAATAAGGTCTGTACCATTTAATCTAAAAAGAAAATCAAGAGGAATCCATGAGATAATGCATGCCTAAGTAGCATCAATTTCAAATCGTTATTATTTTAATGTCTTTAGAATATTATGCAACAATTTGCCACCTGCAGAAGAGCTATGGGACGCTTACGACTGTGGCATGCAGAGGTCTGAGATGCACAGATTCGAAACAACAGTGGGCAGCCGCCAGGATAACGCAAAGAATAAGGGGGCCTTGTTGACAGAGAAGCCTGGGCTTCTTACCTTTAAGATGCCCGAGGATGAAGAAAGTGGAAACAAACAAACAGAAACAGGACTTTTCCTTATGGGGACAGGTTAGCTCTTCTTTTTTTGATCAGGAAACTAAGAGCAGGCTTGGGAGAAAAATATAGAAGGGTAGAAAGAGAGAAAAGGATATCTGGGAGAAAATCAGATAATAAACAAGCAACAGTTAGACACAGGTAAGGAAAATAGACACTGGTCTTTGAGAAGAAACCCCAAGTAAAAAAGGAAGTATGAAGTGCCAGGGCAATCCTGATATGGATTTTTTAAAAAAAAAACAATTTACCTAACCACTCAGAGCACATTATTAAGATATTTCATATCTGCTAGAGCACCACAAAACATATATGCACCTGTCAAAAAAGGGAACTTGAAGAAGGAAGATATGGAGAAGGAAATGACTAGGGAGCCTGGTGTATGTACGTGCTGTCTAATTAGATAGGAGGAATCTTTGGAAACCCTACCTTGCCCAGCACCACCTGGGCTCATTGGCTACCTACATGCTTCTCTTCAGTCTTCTCACCCTAGCAAGCCTCAGTAGGCTCCATCACTGAGGCTTTCTAGGTGTGACATATACACTCCTTGACTTTTCCTTCTCCCTACTACCCTGAAAAAAAAAACACCTTTGCATCAGGACCTTATTTCAGCTTTACTACTCCTATCCTGCTGTCACACTGACATCAGTTGTAGCCTTAGCAAAGCAATAATAAAAAAAATTATATGGACATCTGAGAGCCCACCTGGAACTGGTATTTAATTATTACGTACCCTTGCTTGCTACTTCAAATGTTTTGTGCTCCATCTTCCCATTCCCTCCTCTGCCACAACATTGCCACCCATGCTAAGCACCACTTTATTCCCTGTGTGTTTGCGTCTGCTTTCTAAAATATGCATTGTGGATACGTTAATTTGCTTCACTATAGTAACCATTTTCCTATCTGTATGTATTTCAAAACATCATGTTGTCTATTTAAAATATACACAACAAAGTTTATTTAGGAGACAAGCATTCCAAGGGCGGTGAAGACGGTGCAAATCAGTGAAGTGCTTGTCGTACAAGCAAGGGAACCTGGGCCTCAGGAGCCAAGGAAAAAGCCAAGACTGGGAAAGTGAATCTCTGACCCCCGAACTGGAGTACCAGAGACAGGAAGATTGCTGAAATTTACTGGTCAGCCAGTCTACCTTAATGTGTAAGCCCCAATTCAGTGAGGGTCCTACTCTCAAAGTAAGTACATAAATAAGTAAATAAGCTGGGAATGGCTAGGGAACTGGCTGATATATATATATATATATATATATATATATATATATATATATATATATATATATATCACAAAACCAAGCACACCCACTTGCCCACACATATGTATATACCACACACACAAAAATAAAAATAAAATCTTTAAAGCATAGATTGCAAACTCAAATAGCAGACAGCTTAAATGTAAGAAGAAAAGCATGTGGAGTTTGGGGGCACACCATGGCACTTACTCAGCCTACATAGTGGGAACAGCGTTTACTTAGCCCCAACTCATGACTGCCACCGGAAAATTCTGGGAAGCCTACACACACACACACATTGGAGGATTTTCAAATTTTCTTAAAATCCATGTATTTATATTTTTTTACTGTGAATTTCCCAAGGTATTAGGTGTAAGCACCTAACCTGAAGCATCTTAAATACTGTTTAACCTGAACAAATGTTCAGGAAATAACTCAGATTTCCACTATCAGTTTATACTTCACTTCTCCGACTCAGATCGTTCTTCAAGATCCAGATTTTAGGAAAATTCTGTTCCTTGGTACTTCTCTGATAGATGACAGCCCTAAGCCATCCTTCCCTGTGAAGCAGAATTGGCCCCCAGGCCAGATCAGGTCCATGGACAAAATGCAGCCTGTGGTCTGTTTTTTATAAATAAAGTTTTATTAGAACACAGACATGCTCATCTACTCTATTCTGGCTGCTTTGTCATTACAGTAGTAGAGTTGAGCAGCTGTCCCAAAGACAGATGGTCTGCAAAATCTAAAGTACTTCCCACCTACCACTTTATGGAAAATTTTGCTGACATCTGTTCTACGGCACAAGTTTAGAAGAGACTGGCGAGACGCACAATGTTCTTCCTCCAGTAGGCCTCCTGGCGTTGTGAGGTAGCTGTGGCCCTGATTAATAAGGATGCCTGCTGCTTTCCTCTCGTTTTCTGGAGTGCTTCAACATGAGAGGAAAGGGGTCTGGGAAGCTGCTCCAGATAGCAAAAACAACAGGGGTTTGGAAATGGGAGATTTTATTGGCAATTTCATGACCTTGAGAAAGCCATAACCCCTCAAATTCCCACACAGAAGTTTATATCTCCAGAAACAAATTCCCAGCTTTGGGGTTACTTTCAGGATTAAAATACTTCGGTATAGGAAAGTGCTCAAATGCAGTTCTCAGTATGTGCTAGATATGTGATTAATGTCAGTCACATTTAAAAGCCTTTTGCCATCCATCATCCACTTTGTCACAGCTGTGGGGTGTGTCATACACTCCATAAGATGTTGCAAAAGATAGGTTTCTCCTCTGGATCAGCTCAGCGAGTGGAATTATGCAAGTAAGATAATCACAGAAGCTAGATAAATCCAGCAGAGAGTTAATTAAGGCCACACCAGGCCATCGCATCTGTCAAGAACTCTACTCTCAGCCCTAGGAGGCTATTGTGGCCTCATCTTCTCTGTGGCTGAGTCATTGTCCTTAGATGGAAAGATCTGCAGTGTATCTAAACCATATATATCAGTATATCCTGACCAAGCTTTGTGATCATTTGTCTAGCAGGAAGGAACTCTTTGAACAAGAGAGCGCTCTGGAAAATGAGGTAACTGGCCAAGCGTGAGCCCACTAAGATCGTCGATTCACTTTGTCCTTTGTGGATTTCCTCCTAGTGTTTGGCAGCCCTGGTGTTAGTTCCTTATGGCTGATTTCACTCAAGAACTCAAGAGCTATCGCATCTTAATTACAAGCCAAAAATTGTGGACGCAGCCTCTCAGCGGGCCTCACGCTCAGATCAGAACCCACCCACTCAGTGTTTGCTTGCATTGGTGCAGAGCTATGGGGTCTCTGAATAGCACAGAGACACTGAGCTACCTAACACTGGCCTCGGCTATATAAGTCTTCCATCAGCAAAGCTCCGAATGCCAGGTCCCTGCACCAGCGTGGGCTTATCTCCCCTTCACCTGTAGGACAGTGAGTGAATAGTCTCCCCGTCTCTCTTTCCCTCTCTCAATACTTTCGACATCATTTTTAAAATTGCTCCTTGCCTAGGAAACTTTGTGACTTCTTCACTCACAGCTCGTCACCCAATCCCCCACCGAGCCAGCTTGGGTGCATTTGTTCTCCCAGTTCTCAGTGCCTGGCTTCCCTGCTCTCCACTCCTTGCTAGTGCCATCAACCAAAACAGATTCAACTAACCCCTACTTCATCTCAAACGAAATCTCTCTCATAAAGTTTGAGTTCTCTGAGTGAAAATTATCTCTGCTGTCCTAATAAGAGCTTTTCCTCGGGGATCTGCTCTCTCATATTTGGTCCTTTTCTCTGTTTGACTGGGTGTAAATCACGGCCTCCATTGTGTTATCAAGAGCAGTGATAGATGGCCAGCACTGTGGCAAAAAGCATGAGTTTTAGAATCCGAAAGACCGGCACTTGATACTGACTTCGATCACTTACTTGCTCTGGAGATTTAAAGTGTACACTCATCGGAACCGATTTCTTTACTAGCAAAATGAGAGTATTAATATCTAATTCATTGAGTAGTTATTTTGTTAAAAGTCTCCCCAGGAGTTAAAATTCTATTTAATTACTGCCATTTGCCGCTGCTTCCTCTCAGATGCCTCCCACTTATTTTGAGTCTACTAGGTTTTATTTTGTTGTCGTCTTTCGTCCAGGTACTGAGATGACTTTGACACTGTCTGGGAGGAAAATAAATTAGAAGGACCTGCTTTTTCTAATATTCATCAGGCAGGCCATATGCTATTATGGACCATGTGTCATTTTCACACTGGGACATCAGAGGGAGAATGAATACTATCTAGAACTTCATGCCTGTTTTGGGAGGCTATCTATATGTCAGGAGAGATCAACACAAAGGCTGATATGATCAAAACAATGGATGAAGCATTGGAGCCTCTGTTGGTGCTGTCTGGCCACTGAGATTTTCCTGGTCCTTACACCTTAGCTCATTTTCCCCACTAAAGAGGTGATCAACATTCATAGTTTCTTTTCCTGGCCTACTCCAGGGCTGCATCTATTTTCTAGATCAATGGTGCATGGACTAGCAGCATCAGAACCACCTGGGAACTTGTTTAAAATGCAAACACTAGTGTTAGTTCCAGACCTAATGACTCAGACATTTCTAGGCCTCCTGGTGGAGCCAGTAATATTGATTTCAGAAAGGCCTCAAGACGATTCCAGTGGGTGCTGGAATCTGAAAAGACAGTTCGCAATAGATGGCCAGCCCTCTAAGCAGTATGATTATCCCAAGCGATAAGTGCCCAGCTTTTGTTTCCTTAATTCCTTTCTCTAGAAGCTCTCAAAAGAGGTCTCAGAGACCCTGACATTTCTGCTCAAAGATCTTATCTCACCATGAGAATAAAACGTGCTCTGGGACAATGTCATTAAGAATATTTTTCAAATATGTCTATTTGGCAGTGTGTAGTCGGAGTGAGTGGGAAAAGAACAAGAGCACTTTCATGCTATCAGGAAGGCTGTGTACACTCAGAGTGTGTGCATTCATATTGGCGTTATGAAATTTATTTTTCTACCTACAAGGAACATTCCAGCAAGTTCTCAGACATGTCAAAGCAGAAACACAGGAGGATGACACCACCGCACCTTTCTTAAATAAGAATTGCCAAACATGTGACATCCCACCATCTGTGAACATGATAATGTGTCTGGAGGCCTCATTATCCCTGCCCACCTCACCCCCAACCCCCCTGTCCCATCCACAGGAAGGGATCAGATTAGCCAGCTCTGAGAACAAATCTGGAATCCATTTATAGTCATACAGGAGTAAGTCTGAGCAGTGACCCCTGCAGGCTAGTAGCATTACCCCCAGCCTAACCTGCTGCAGCAGCTCCTGCCTAAAGAGAATTTATATCAGGGCTGGTGTGTGTCGTGATCACTTCCCACACCATACAACACAGCGAGGATGGCATTGAGCAAGGTTTCACTGATCCTGCCTCCTGCATGTCAGGTGTGTGTGTGTGTGTGTGTGTGTGTGTGTGTGTGTGTGTGTGTGTGTATGAGTGCATCAGTTTGACTTGCCTTAAAGAGAGCAGGGACTGAAGAGGTGCAAATGAGCCTGTAGTGAAACAGATTTCTTCCTACCTCTTGGCAGCACACACGGAAGGAAGGAGGGATCATAGCAACTCCAAGCGGAGCAAGCAGTCTGTTCTGTCCAGGTCCTGTTTGCTAAGAACAGGCAAATGAAACACAAAATAGTCTTTGCCTGTATATAAGGGCAGGGGAGGGCTTCTCACTGAATGGGTGGTGATGTAGAAGCCCAGGGAAGAGACCATATATTCAGGAAAGATGAGAACTGCTCAGTAAAGATGGCGCTATTGGTGATCTTGGTGGGGATGGAGATGGGGATGCTGTCTGCACTAAGTCTGATACTGTGTGCTGTCACTGCACCATAAATATTAGCTCATTTCATCTGTACAAGAGACCCCAAGAGGAGGAGCTACTACATTTATTTCTACTTCACAAGAAAACTAAGGTACATGGAAGTTTAAGTGGTTTAACCAAAATTTACGCTGGAACTGAAATTTGAACTTATACAGTGCGTGGCTACATAAAAATACTCGCTGAATATGTGAATGCAGTAGCGAATAAATGAATGTATTCATGACTAAATCAACCGCAGCTGGTGAACAGAACCAGTTGCAATCATGGCACTTGATGTGTGCTGTTGTTATAAACTCTTCCTTGTGTTTGCATCCACAGTAATTCTCACCTTGTAAAACCCAAAGCCAGTGTTAGGTGTCAAAGAACGCATGGGACAATCCGCCCAGTTAAGTGACTGCTTGAGATGATCATTCAGTTTGGTGAGGGAATATATGGGTTTCTGGCAGAACAATGTTTCCCAAGTGAGCACGGAAAGCTTACAGTGTGAATGAGGAAGCTGAGCAGAGAAGAGCCGTGCTCACCAATGTGAGTGAGCGTCATCACCTGATCCCTTGATAGCCCAAGTACAAGAAAAATGCCAAAGAACGGCACACTCACATTCTCCTAAAAAACTGAGGATGTTCTAGTCTTCAGGCCCCAGGACCTACACCAGCATCTCTGCCTGTATTTCTGAAATTAATATTGCTGGATCTACCAGGAAGCCTAAAATGTCTAAGTAAGTGGCCCAGGAGTATTTGCATTTTTAACAAGTTCCCAGGTAATTCTGGCACTGCTAACACACACATACACACACACACACACACACACACAGAGAGAGAGAGAGAGAGAGAGAGAGAGAGACAGAGACAGAGACAGAGACAGAGACAGAGACAGAGACAGAGACAGAGAGACAGAGAGAGAGGGAGACAGACAGAGGCAGAGACAGACAGAGAGGGAGACAGAGAGAAACAGAGAGACTGTGCTGCTTTGGTGCCAGATTGGATCCATCTAGTTCTTTGTTATTGGAAACCCTAGCCTTAATTCATCATAGGCAGTAGCATGGCTTTTGCTGTTGTTGTTGTTGTTGTTGTTGTTGTTGTTGTTGTTGTTGTTGTTGTTGTTCTTGCTGGTGTTCTTTTTTGTTTGTTTGTTTTGAGGTTTTTAGTTTGTATTGTTTTGTTGCCAGTTATGAAATTAAAGCATCAGCAAATGTGGCCAAATATTTCCTGTGGAGTAAAATCAGCTCCAGGTAATAACAAAGGAAGCTATTTGAATTTTTATATCTCTAAGTTAAAACCTTGAGGACCTCTTTCTTTCTGATATAGTCTGACATGACACACAAGGGGAAAGTTAGGGACTCTGAGGATTTTATAGCCTGTTTGCTTGTTTGGAGGGCACCATCTTTAAGATATAACAAACTTAGCAGGAGTGCTTACTGCCAAAGGATGGCATCTGGAGGAAGGGACCAAGGAGTTGGCCAAACAGTGAGCTTGAATGTAGGGCAGTGAGCAAACAGCAGACCCTCAGATGTCAGGATCCAAGGAACTTGGATGGGATTTGAAAGGCTTTTTGAGACAGGCGCCCTAGGCAAGGATTCAGTTGTGGAACACAATTTAGGAGCACTGTGACTGGGGAAATTGGCTTCAGGATCTTCAGCAACAGCTGTCAACATGACAAACCATGAACTCCTGTTCCTCAGTCAAAATACAGAGCTAGGTCCCTAGGGGTAAATAAATGGCCCCAGTTGGGAAAACAATTGGACTTTCTCCAATATATCTCCCACCCACAAAACATCACTTCTCCCTCAACAACTTACTCTTGAACTTGGAACACTGACTTTCCCAGAAATGAAGGCTGTTTTATTTTTGTGGTGCTTACATGCACCCATGTAGCACACACATCATTCAACGACTGAGCTGTCCCGCCCTGGAAACAAGGATTTGTTTCATAACACAGTCTGGGGCCTGTCCAACAACTTTCCACTGAGACCCATGATCCAATTTCTAGTGCTTACTTCAGTAACAGGTCCACAGCACAAGGCTCAGGTTACGAGAGGAATCACCAAGGCTGTGCCTGCACCATTGCCAAGCTTGGGGATGAGAACCAGGGGGAAGGGAAATAGTGCTCGAATCTGGAGTTATGCTCACATGGAAAGCCTGCAGATGTTTGGAACTTGCGGGTGGGATTGGCCAAGACTGATGATATCATACAGATGTGAACAACAGGTAGTATTAGTCTGACTTGCCAAACACACCACACGCACGCATGTATGTTCACACAAACACACACACACACACACAGAGAGAGAGAGAGAGAGAGAGAGAGAGAGAGAGAGAGAGAGAGAGAGAGAGAGAGAGACAGACAGACAGACAGACAGACAGACAGACAGACAGAGACAGAGACAGAGACAGAGACAGAGACAGAGAAAGAAAGAGGGGGAGTTATATCAGGCACATCCTCAGAGTAAAAACAAGTGTTTAGCACATGAAGACCTTATCTTCATATATTATGCAATATTTATTTCTGAACAGTCAATAAGATGATTTTAAGATCACTAGGACTCACATTTTCTCAAGTCGGAGAAAGATGTATCTACCTCTTCCACATCTAGGGTGATGCTTTGCCAGTGGAGAAAGACAGAGTTTCTTGAAAACAACCTTTCACTGGCTTTACAAAAAAAAAAAGATAAGAAAATGAAAATTCACAACATACAGAAGTTAAACAAAGTTATTTTGGAAGCTAGGGCCTTCAGGATAGTATTGATAATTGTGGTGCACTTGGACATTGACTGTCTTTGATCAGTGCTGCCTGATTGAATCAATGAAGACATACCAGAGAAGAGACTTCAAGTGCATACAAAGAGAAATGTGAGGGGAAAAAGAGTACAGAAATGTGGCTTGTTATTTTTTAATGTTCTTATTTATCTTAGATTCTTTATTCAATAATACCTTTCAAATGTCCTTGTGTTTTCTATCTCTTTGTCTCTCTGTCTCCGTCTCTCTGTCTCTGTCTGTCTCTGTCTGTCTGTCTGTCTGTCTGTCTGTCTGTCTGTCTCTCTCTCTCTCTCTCTCTGTGTGTGTGTGTGTGTGTGTCTCTCTCTCTCTCTCTCTCTCTCTCTCTCTCTCTCTCTCTCTCTCTCTCTCTCTTTCTGTGTGTGTGTCTGTCTGTCTGTCTGTCTGTCCATCTGTCTCACTCTGTCTCTATCTCTATCTCTCAGTGTGCTTTCTGTGTATGCGTTCCTGTCTGAGAAGAATTGCAAGAGGGAAAGAGATGTGTGAAAATGATGTAAATGTGTACTTGTGTGGGAAATTCTCAAAACTAAAATTCAGGTTTTTAATTAATTCTTTGAGACTTGCATACATGTTGGTCACACTCTCCATCCCACCGCATCCCACCATTTACATCACCTCTGCCTTCTCCCTAGCCACCTCACTTTGAGGTTTTCTTTCTTTCTTTTTTAACCCATCTGGTGCAATTTATGGTTCCCATGCTCTCAGGCGTGGGGCCTGCCCTGAAGTGTGGTCATTCTATCAGGTGCACAGCATTGAAGAGACCTGACTCTCCATCTCTCGGAAGCTATCAAATGCCAATAGCTCCTCAGCTAATGGTAGTTTCGTGCCAACCTCCAAGCTGGGACTTTGCCTGGGTTGAGTTGGCACGGGTCCTGTGCACGCTATCACAACTGCCATGAGTTCATATGTATAACTTCCCTGTTGTGCCCATAAAACACTGCTTTCTTGTAGCAATCTGCCCCTTCTGGCTCTTACAATCTTTCTGAGCCTCTCTTGTGAATATCTCTGAGCCTTTCAGGGAAGGTTGTGATGTGTTTTCCATTCAGGGCTAAGCATTCTACAACCTCCTTTCTTCTGCTTGGTGCCGTCTGTTGATATCGTGTTCACTGCAACCTACTCTGAGGGTAAGCTTCTCTGTACAGGGTTGAGAAATTCACTCATCTGCCAATCTAGCAGTAAGTCCCTGAGACAAGATCTCCCTATGTAGTCTAAGCTGGCTTTGGACTCATGGTAATCTCCTGCCTCAGCGTCCCATGTGCTATGCTTCTAGGATGACTTTACTTCTTAAACCATTTAGCAAAATTAAAAGCCTAGCTTCACATTGTAGCTTGTGTCTGTAATCCCAGCACTTGCGAGGCTGAGGCAGGGGCATAAGTTTGAACCTGAGCTACACACTAAGACCTTATTAAAAAAGAAAAAAGAAAAAGAAAAGGAAGAAAAGAGAAATTAAAAGACAAACTGTCTAAAGGTCAAAATCAAGCTTTCTCTACCTTCGAAATTAGAAGACATGAGCTAACTTTTCATGAGCCCTTAGCTCAGGTAGTAAGGCCGGAAGGCAGGCAGGAAGGAGATCAACAGCAGCTCAGAGAGTAAGCTCAACTCCTAAGTCTGTCTTCAATAGGGGGAGTAAAGGAAAGAAATCAGAGCAATTAAGAAGAGAAATGAAATTATTATCCAAATTGCCATTGTCAAAACCTAGTTAAAATCAACAAATCAGGAGATCCTCATGACACAGCTCTGGGGTAGGAAGGAAATTACGAGGCATGCTGAGCCACCTGCAGTGATCTCAGGTACAAGTTATTTTATAAAAAAAATAAAAGCATAGAGAATGATGAATCCTGCCATAGTTACAGCACTGGGCATGGGTGGGGAGTAGGTAGAGAGTAAAGAATAAAAGTGGTAAGAGTTACTGAAATGGTAAAGGAGTAATTGCTGGAATCACTTGCCAGTTTCTCACAGACATCCCTAGGTGTCATATCATCATTTTGGGAAAAGATAATTCAGTTTAAAGTGGACAGGGAAATTAAATGTAAATAGAATAATTAACTGCAGAAGATTTCATTTCATTTCCAAATACGTATCTTTGGGGATTTTTAAAATAGGCTAGTGAGACATCTGCTGGGAACTTCATAGGTAAGGACCTCCAAAGAGGCAAAGATTCCAAGGATTTGGAAAAGACAGATCCACTGGTGGAAGGGAGATGACAAAATGGTGTCTTTGAGGGCACAATGTCTCAAAATGTTCTAGGACCTGGAGCTCAGCATCTGGCCACCTCGCTCCCTGAAGGAGAGGCATTTTATCACAGTCACAACTCAAATAAGGCAAGTAGAAGGAAGTCTGGCCAATATCCATGGTGCTTAAAAGAGGTTCTCAAGTTTCATGGGAATCCAAAAAAGCACGGTGGGTCAGCCAGGGAGCAGCAGCACAGGACCCCTAGGCACTTGCCAGGGAGCAGTGGTACAGGGCCCCTGGGCATTTGGCTGACAGCCTGCTGAAATGCTGCATGTGTGTGGTACAATTTGTGCAGCGTCAGTGGTGACAGGACCAGTGCCTCATGCTGCTCCAGAGCTGTGCATTGAGAAATTTCATCAGGGGCATTATGGAGCGCTTGAGAAATGGGATGGCTAGGATAACTTCAGAACAGAATCCACTCATGCAGGGATTTTAGTCCATCTTGCTTTGTAGTTTCTCTGGGCCTCAGTGTTCTCATCTGTGAAATGGGAGTGTTGGTTTCTGCCTTGTAGGAGAGTTGTATTTAATGAACAGAGGTAATGTTGTAAATATATTTACTAGGTATACAGTAAGCCCACATTTTCCTAGATTCTATTCCTGACACTTAAGAGATCTGATTTAGAAGTTGGCCAACTTTAGATATCCTAGATCAGGCAACATTAATACTAAGTTTTAATATAAAACTATTTTGGAAATGAAAATCAATCTTTGCCTAAACTGCTTAAAGGAGGGAAATACTAAAAGGAGCAAACATATAAAACTTTTTTTTTCTGCAGGAAGGTATGCAACACTTTTGTGGTCCATCACTGCTTCACCGTCAGGGGAAGTTTCTCTTTCAGTAGCTCCAAGTGATATAAGGCCATGTGTGGAGTCATTTAGATTTCTCGTAATTGGGAGTTGCTAGTGGTAACTGGCACATAGGGACCAGGTGAGAGTGGAAGCACATGCCCCTCCACAGTAAGTAAGGATTTCAGGTGCTCAGCAGGTAACTGAATCAAAAGTCCAAACATTCCACAGGAAAGAGGATTGGGGGTCTCTGGCACAAGAAATCCTCCTGATAAGCAAGACTTCTGAAAGAATGGTCCCCAGAGGAGGCTCAGATCACTCAGGCCAAGTGGGATGGTCATAAATCCCAAAAGCCTTTGGAGCTGGCATTGACACGTACATTGTAATTACTGGGATTCACACTTAGGTTGTGAAGACAAGGTTAAGTCCTCCGGGCACTGGCTTGACATTCCTTCCCAGGCTACTGTCCTTTCAATCCTGCATTCTCCCTTCTGTCTAAAGTGTACCTTCCAGAAGACCAACCCAGTATCCTCTACCCTCTCTGGTCTGTGCATGGGCTGCCTGGTATAGAGCCAGGCATTGGTATGATGCTCCAAGCAGAGTCCTCGGCCCTCCCATGACTAATACCACAGACAGCCATTTCTTCAGGCCTTGAGAGCAGAGTCTGCAGAGCAGCATCTCACTCATTGTCCTGGCTGCCTCTTGACAGCACGGGCTGCAGTGCTTTGGTGGCAGCCTGACACCATCTTGTGGATAGACATCCAGGCCTTTGTCCAGGCCCAGGCTACACCACCTCTGAGACCTTGCTACACCTCTGATGCCTGAGTTCTGTTACAGTGCTTCGTTCAAGGGAAAACACTTCTAGTGCCATGATGACCAGGTGTTGACAATCTTGACCAATGCAAAGCACCCCTTCCCTCACAGTAAAATGCTTAGAAAATTTACCCCACTCCATAATAATAAAAATAACCCACAAACTCTGTGCCTACAGAATGCAGTTCCTATAAAAATTGCATCCATTCAGTGATCTAAACAGGGGAGACTCCTGGTCCAGGATGGTGATTTCAAGGAGTGGGGACACCAAGAGAGGCAATCACAAAGAAACTGGATGTTTGGATAGAATCTGGGGACATTTGGTAGGAAGCATCAGTAGGTATTTATATTTTTCTCCTTTACCCCTTTCACACTAAAATATGGAGAGACATAAACTAAGAATATATTCCTCATGCTTTGAACTCTTACACAATGATAAAATCAAAACAAGGTCACAAATCAAATATGAACAAAGCCAATACTATTTAAATTAATAACAATAATTTAATGTGATAAATAAGATTATTTTGCTAAAACTAAATTTCAGCATACAACATAAACATAATCCTTATGGCTGTGGAATAAATTATTTTTATTTCAGTACACGATACTAATGTGAACTCTGTGGTGATTCAATTTTTCCATTATTTGTTTTCCTTTTCTTTGAAAACTACTGCAAGACCACTCCTAATGCACAGGGCAGTGACATCACTTGGATGCGAGACATCTTTCATGCTTTAATCTACTTCTGTTCTTTCTTCCTTTGCCCTGATAATTACTCATTGGCTTTGATGTGATCATAAACCAACTGTAAAAGTGGTCACTGCAATTGTGGCAGCCTTTTCATAAATGTTGGTCCTGATAAAATTCTTCAAAGATGATATGAGAATAGGTAATTTGGCACACATGTAAAATTGAAAATCCAAAATAATCAACATGGAAAATAACAGAGTTAATTTTTCAAAAGCCACTTCTTACACAAAGGTCTTAAAATATCTGTTTGAGGAACAACGCAAGAATCAAAACATCCCTGGTGCATTAGTATTAAGACACCTGCTAGATACGTATTTCAGTGGCTCCCATTTCAGATCCATGGCTTTAAAATGACCCAGAAAATATATACAGGACAGAATGGGTCAGAACAAAGCAGGTCTCCCATCTAACCAGATAAAAGCACCAATTAGATGGTTCCAACTGGAAACAACTGAGGCCAGAAGCCATTTTAGTTATACAAAGCAAATCAAGATTATTGATTCATTAATGAATGAACAAATATAATCTCCCTAGACAGATGGTGAAACTAGCATGTGAGGGTGAGGGGGCTGAAGAATATAGCTTTCACTTATCCATGAGAGTGAGCTGGAAATGGCACATGGCTTTTGAAACCTTAAAGACTGACCCACATGATATGTTTACTCCAGCAAGGACATACCCCCTAAGCTTCCCCAAACTGTCACCGACTGGGGAGCAAGTATTTACATGCCCAAGGACATGGGGACATCTCACTGAAACCAGCATACCCAGCCATGCTGGCAGACGGTCAGGAAGAAGACTGAGGAGCTGAGTACATGTGTTACACTGAGAGTCTAATACATAGCAGTGCTAGGTTTAGGAAACAAGATGAAATACAGTTCCAGTCTCTGAGTATTGGTAATGTTGGCTCTTGAGAACAGATACTTGTAGCTTTGTGTTCATCGGCTCAGAAACTACATGGCTACTTCAGTGGCTCCAACATCTTCTTTCCTGGCACATCCAGAGGCAAAGCAGGATGGGAACAAGCTCTTAGTAAAATCAGCTCCAATTTCTATGACTGGAAACACCCTGGTGGGTTGGTTTCTAATAGGACCTCTCCACCATAAGTAACACTTGTACCGAGTGTATCCTTTCACCCAAGCACATCTAAAATCTCTGACTTGTTCCAGCCCAGAGAGTATAGCAAAGAGGATGAGGCCATCATTCCTATGACTAGGTTATAATATACGGGTGGCTGTTAAGTTTCATTTAATGGTGGGTATAAAAGTGACACATACTTCATAGAGACCTTATGTTGACTTTGATTCTTCTTTTTTCCCAGTTTGGTGTCATGCAGTTGGGTAGTCTTTCAAGACGCTAAGCAGTGACTGTGAGCTTCATTTCCATAGTTAGCCACATGGAAGGTTGAACAGCCGACACTTCAGAGTGCTGTGTGGTAAGCTAGCATATTCAGTAGTCCAGGTGTATCCAATGGACTTTCAACGGATAATGTTTGGGTTAGGGAAATGGCTAAGTGGGTAAAGTACTTGCTTCACAATCATGATGACCTGAATTCATATCCCCAACACACACAAAAGCAGAGCCTGGCAGATTCTATTCATATCTCCAGAACTTGAAAGACAGGGCCCAGAACCTCACTGTCCAGCTAATCTAGAGATACAGCAGGTTCAAGGTTCAGTAAAGACCTTGTCTCAAAAAAAATAGACAAATAAAGTAGAAATGGACAGAAGAAGATTCCTGATATCAACCTCTGGTTTCCACATATGCATGTAGGGGCACCTGCACCTACCTCTGCACACTTATGTACCACACACATGCACACACACACACACACACACACACACACACACACACACACACACATGCACTAATGATTATTTTATCTTTCATCACTGTGAAAAATGACTAACAGAATCAACTGAAGAAAGGTTTACTTTGGCTCACAGTTTCAGAGGGTTCAGTCCATCATGGCATAAAAGCCATGGATAGATTGGCTGGGTCCATGTGGCAGACGTTTATAGTGAGACTCATTCACATCTTTGAAGATCAAGAAGCTTAGAGCTCAGTCCAGATCCAGAAGCTGACCTCACCTTCAAAGTCAAGCCACAGTGTTCCATCTCTACTAGCTAGGCCATAGTCACAAATGTGCCACACCTCCCAAAACAATGCCACTGTCTGAAGAACAGTTCCAATTGTTCCAATAAGATCCCATGAAAAAGATGTGACATTCACACCATGGCACTACCTCTCAGGATTTTGGGTGGCTGAACGTATATCTCTTTATAATTAAATATAAGTCTTTCTTCAGATTTCAGATATTTCCTCCCTTTATGCTCAAATGCCTCCATGTATCTCTGGTCCACTGACTGTAAAACCCATGGCTACCAGTCATAGCATAATCCTCTACCCACTCACTGCTTGCCCGCTCACATCCAGCTCTCAGGCTTGTCTCCCTTTGTATGATGCCAGCATATACTGACAAGAACTCATGGCCCATCTACCCAGACTCTCCAGACACAATCTCCAGCCTCGAGCCTGTATGGTTTATGGTGACTGGCTTGACTCTTTCTGAATTAGCCTGGTGATATCATATATAAATATAAAGCCTGGGACACCTGTGTTTATTACACTCATAGGCCACTCAATATCAACTGGGCTAGAAAAACTTAGCATGGGCTGAGAGTGCCAATAAGTCAAACTCAGACTCAGACTCCAATTTTATCTAATTGCTTTGTTCAATAATCAGTTCCTACTTAAAAAGAGAAGTTGAAATGGTGAAAGTGACTGAAAATCCCACATTCCTGACATTGCGAGACTTCAAGGAGAGTGAAACAGTGTTGGGAAAGAAGTGATTTAGAGTGGGTGGGGCCTGGTGTGGCTATGCTTCAAGCAAGTTATTTAAAAATATGTCTCCAAATTTAATCCCTCCACAGAGCCTAGGGCACTATAGAGCATACAGTTGGTACTCAGTTATAGGTGTTGACTTGAAATATGTAAATATCACAAGTTATGTCTCCTCTCTTGGCTCAGCTTCTATCCGGAAAACGAAGTTAATAATCTGTAGATGGCAGAGATGCTATGAATATTAAAATTTATACTCACAGTATTTGTGTTACTGCATCAACAACATGGCATCAGTACTTCGAGAGTGAACAGTAGCTATGTAATAAGAGTACACTGGGATTTGAGACTCTGCATCAATATAGTCCAATAAAAACACAGTGCAATTGTAAGCACAAGTCACACCCATTATTTTAAAATTTCCAGTAGTCTCAGTAAAGAGGTCTGGAGGGTAGGGATTTTGCCTAACATGCATGAAGCTCTGGGGTCAATCCACAGCACTGCAGAAAACTGACCATGGTAATCCAGAAATGGAGACAAGGAGCTCAGAAGCTCAGCATCATCCTTGCCTGCATAAAGAGTTTGAAGCCAGTCTAAGCTACAAAACGAGCCTGTGTCTCAAACAGAAAGAAAGAGCGAAAAGAAAAGAAGTAGAAGAAAGAAGAAAAGGAGTGGAGAAGGGAAAAAGGAGGAAGGGGAGAAAAGCTTTTGCTTTTGGGGGAAAAAAAAGGCATCACTATTCAATCAGTATGATAAGATTATAAAGTCATTTGCAATTTTGTACAATGCTTGAAATACAGTGTACACTTTCCCCATACAGTGCTCCTGAATTCACAGCATCAGCACTTTTGGTTACTGCCAGATTGACCAATGTGGGGTTACAAGGTGAACCATCCAGTCAGTGACTAAAGGGAAGTGGTTTGTAGTGGCGTTCATGTCTTCTTGAGTCTCTGAGTCTTGTTCTTGGAAGTGGGAGTGAAAAACAGACATTTTTTTAAAATCAAGATAAAAAAAATTGAGGAAATCAGATTCAGAATCCCATGAGCAGATGCTTGTTGGTGGTGATGTTGCTCACACACTTCTATCACTTGTCTAGGAGCAGTAGCTATGGCGAAGCCAGAGATAACCTACAATGGGAGAGGCGTCTTAAGTCTGTTCTACTCTTCCATCAAGATGAAAGCTCACAGCCATCCCAGACCTCGCCCTCTTGTATGCCAGAGAGAGCGGAGAAGCCCCACACGTGGCTGGAGGGAGATGCCGTAGCCATCCTGCAGCACTGTTCCTGCTCCTGCATCCTTTTCTAGCACTCCTTCCCAGAGAGTGTTCACAGTCTCAGTCAGAAAGCCATGCAGAAGGCTCTTTATCCTTCCTCCCTGAAGCAGGCAAGGAGTGCTCCCCTAAAATGAACCTCAGTGCTGGGAAAGGCACCGACCCCTTCAGAGAACAGAGATGCGGAAAGGGACACCTTGGTGGAGTGTGCCATTTGACAGAATATTAATTAGCATAGCAGCTAGTTCTGGACAATTGATTCCAAACTCCAGATGTTTTCATTCTAACTAAGAGTCATGTGGGAAACAATCCACAAAGTTAATTGGGTAGTGTCTTGTTCATTTTTGGTGTCGTGCAGTGAAATAATCTGGGGCCGCTGAGCTGATGGATTTCACTGTGTTTCTCTGGGCTTTCAATAATATTTTAATGCATTTCATCACTCTACCCTCTGTATGCCCATAGGGTATGTTTTTCCTTCTGTGTCCTTCATATGCCACAGTGCTCTATTTCTTTGCAACACAATGCCCATTCTAAGAGAGTAAAATATGATAGAATAAAAAGACATCATGTTTGTGTGCCTCAAAACGAGGAGAGGGCTTGTGTCTTTATATACACCACTAATGGAAGGTTTTTAAAAAGTTGCTTTCTATAAAGAATAATGGACCATGGGGCATGGTGTAATAGCAGAGAGAGTAATAGCAGGATACAAGTGATATAAAAAGGGAAAATTGAAAAAATGGGGAGGGGGTGTATAACTCAGGGTGAAGGTGAGAGGTCAATACAGAAGGGGAAGGAGGGATGAGGGAAAAGAACACTAAAGATGATGGAACTAGAAAAAATCATCGTGCATGAGGTAACCCAGACCCAGAAAGACACGCATAGTATATACTCACTTATAAGTGAATATGAGCCCAACAAGGTGTCCTCTGAGAGACTACACCCAGCAGGGGATCAGAACAGATACTGGGACTTGCAGCTGGACTCTGGGCAAATCGCTGCAAGTTGTATGAAAGAGTTGGTGGAAACGGGCATGGGAGGTTGCCAAGAGCTCCATAAGGAGACGATCAAGACTGGCTAATCTGGACCTTGGAGGAAGGGGCTGCACAAACTGATGCACCAACCAAGGACATTACAAGCAGAAAACCTAGACCCCTATTCAGATGTAGCCAATGGACAGCTCATTCTCCATCTTGGTCGAGGGAGACACGGGGAACATGTCTCTGACAGGAACTCTGGTGCCCGTGATTTGATCACTGCTCTTTGGTGGAGAGGCCCTGTGGGAACACAGAGGAAGGGGGTGCAGGCTGTCCAGATGAGAACTGACAGGCTGTGGTCAGATGGTGGGGGATGAGGACCCCACCTGTCCGAGGTCTAGGGGAGGGGAGTAGGACAGAAGAGGGAGGGAGGGTGAGAACAGGAAGATAATAGTGAGGGGATTACAATCTGGATGTAATATGAATAAATTAAAATTAAAAGATATTTGGAAAAGTAATAATATTTTATTTACCTAATAAATGTATAACTTTATAAATAAATTTATAATTTATTTATATATAATAAAATACATGTATTTGTATATATATGTGTGTAAATATACATTTTTTAATTAGTTCATTCATTTTACATCTCAATAGTTTTCCCATCCCTTGTATCCTACCATTCCTCCCTCCCTCCCATTTTCCCCCTACTTCCCTCCCCTAAGACTGTGACTGAGGGAGACCTCCTCCCCCTGTATATGCTCATAGGGTATCAAGTCTCTTCTTGGTAGTCTGCTATCCTTCCTCTGAGTGCCACCAAGCCTCCCCATCCAAGGGGCGTGATCAAATATGGGGCACCAGAGTTCATTTGAAAGTCAGTCCTCACTCTCCGCTCAACTGTGGAGAATGTCAGGTCCATTGGCTAGATTTGGGTCAGTGTTTGATGTTTCCTGCATGGATAGTCCTTGGCTGGTGCCATAGTTTGAGAAGGACCCCTGGGCCCAGAAGCGCCAGTCATACTATTCTTCTTGTAGGTTTATAGGACCCTCTGAATCCTTCTATTTTCCCATTCTCCCATGCTTCTCTAGCCTAAAGCTCCAATAGGATGGCCTCCCCTCTGTCCTGCTTTCCTGATAAGTGAAGACTTTCATGGGACATGCCCCTTGGCCTAGTGTCCAGATATAAGTGAGAATATACCATTTGACTCTTTCTGCTTCTGAGTTAACTCACTCATTATGATCATTTCTAGTTCAACCCATTTGTCCACAAATTTTGGGAATTCCTCATTTTTAATAGCATAGTGTAAGTGTATCATAGTTTCTTTATCAATTCTACTGAGGGAAACTTAGGCTGTTTCCATGTTCTGGCTATTATGAATAAGGCCACTATGAACATGGTTGAGCATATGTCCTTGTATGCTGAAGCATCTTCTGGGTATATTCCAAGGAGTGGAATAGCTGGATCTTGAGGAAGCCCTATTCCCAGTTTTCTGAGATAGCGCCAAATAGATTTCCTAAGTGGTTGTAGTAGTTTGCATTCCCACCAGCAATGAAGGAGTGTTCCTCTTTCTCCACATCCTCACCAGCATGTGGTGTCGCTTGAGTTTTTGATCTTAGCCATTTTGATGGGTATAAGATGGAATCTCACAGTCATTTTGATTTGCATTTCTCTGATGACTAAAGATGTTGAACATTTCTTTAAGTGTTTCTCAGCCATTTGATATTCCTCTGTTGCGAATTCTCTGTTTAGTTCTGAGCCCCATTTCTCTATTGGGTTATTTGGTTTGGTGGCATTTAATTTCTTGAGTTCTTTATATATTTTGGATATTAGACTTTTGTCAGATGTAGGGTTGGTGAAGATCTTTTCCCAGTCTGTAGACTGTCACTTTGTTCTCTTGACAGTGTCACCTGCCTTACAGAAGCTTCTCAGCCTCATGAGGTCCCATTTATTAATTGTTGACATTAAGGCCTGGGCTGTTGGTATTCTGTTCAGGAAGTTGTCTCCTGTGCCTATGTGTTCCAGGCTCTTCCCCACTCTTTCTTCTAACCGATTTAGTGTCTCTAGTTTTATGTTGAGGTCTTTAATCCACTTGGACTTGAGTTTTGTGCGTGGTGACAAATCGGGCCTAATTGCATCTTTCTACATGTATACATCCAGTTAGACCAGCACCATTTGTCAAAGAAGATGCCATCTCTTTTCCATTGAATAGATTTGGCTTCTTTGTCAAAAAGCAGGTATGTGTACATATATATTTGTCTGTATATATAAATATATATTATCAAAAGTTTTACCACCTGGGCTAAAAATACTCCCACAAGAGTAACAAAAATAAAAATAAAAATTATCAGGCACAAGAAACCTTTCAAGTTGATCATCAGGAGAGTCTTGGAGATTGCCAAAACAACAACTGTTATGGCTGTTCCTCTAATTGCTTCACAGAGGTAAAAGGTAAAGGTATAAAGCATGCACTTCGTACGGGGCTCAGAAGACCTGAGCTGGATCTGACCTGACAGCTTCCTCCCTGCAGACTAGCATTCATAGTATGAGAAGGTGGTATGTAAACTTTCAAGAGAGCCAAGTAACAATAGTCCTACCCAGACATAATGCCCTTGACCCACAATGGCCAGCATGGCAGGAGGTCTCCAAGGTTGCTAGGTGGCATTTATAGTTTACAACAACTTACTGCTCCAGGACTGCACTTAAGGCCCTCTCAATGGGAAGAAAATCAACTGATACTAGAAACTTACCCATGCTCAGTTCTAGTAAGGACACTGCTCTTAGAGGAGCCCTTCCTACCACCACTTTACTAAAACCAAAGAATTCCTAACTGTGTTCTAAATATTTATCATACCCACATATATAGCTATCACCCCTGATCAAATAAACCTCCCTTCACCATAGACAGACACTGTATTTGTTACTTTCAAATGCTGTGATAAAACACCATGACCAAAGGAATTTATTGAAGACAGAGTTTGTGTGGGCTTATGCTTCTAGAAGGATAAGAACGAGTCGTGACAGGGAATCATAGCAGCAGGTGGCAGACATGGTGGCGCAAGCAGCTGAGAGCTCACATCTCATGTCTCAAGCAGAAACCATAGAGTGCACTAGGAATGGTGTGAGATTTTTAAAATCTCAAAGCCTGTTCCCAATGACATAGTTCATCCAGCAGGCCCACAATCCTAAACCGACCAAATCAGGCTACCTCCTGGCGATTAAGTATTCAAATGCCCCAGGCCTAGGGGAGACAGCTCAGTAAAATCACCAGAGAGATCGTTACAGAGAGCCACGCTGGTCAAAATGCTGAGAACAACTGGCTGTGCAGTGCCAAACCCCAGCTGATGCATTTACAACACAACTCCTGCACCTAAGGATCAAGAAACATCAGGGAAGAAAGGGTGGAAAGACGGTGAGAGAGAGCCAGAGGTCCATGAAACCTGCTGTAGGATTTTGCCTCTTAGAAATGACAAGGGAGCTACACCCATGATACCTCAGCAATGGCTGCATAAACAAGACCTGAACAAGTACAACACCAACAGACATGCTAACCTAGGAACATGGAAGGGAGAAATCTTGCAGGAGCCACCCCAAGCAAAGAACTATAAGCGCCTAAGCACTGAGAAGAGCAGGAGGAATAGTCTTCTCCAGGACAAACCCTGTAATTGGTCAGCCTTGAAATCACATAAAAACAAAAACCAGTACACTACATGTACTGAGTGGGCTGTATTTATAAATGTTTACACTTCGTGCATTTGTGTGTGTGTGTGTGTGTGTGTGTGTGTGTGTGTGTGTGTGTGTGTGTGTGTATGTGTTTATGTGTGTCTAGTAACAACTATTAAAGAAACAGAGGCCATGAATATGAGAGCAAAGAAGAGGGCTATGGGCAGGGTTGAAGGGAGGAATAAGAAGGGGGAAATAATGTAATTATGTTTTAATTTAAAAAAAAAACAAAAGGAGGTGCAAAGCAAAGTTCGGGCCTGCTCAAAGAGCTTCTTTGCATGAAATATAATATCATGTCTCGTTTTTGACACATACTAAGGGCTTGGCAGTCGTTATCATTGATTCAGCCATGACAGCAAGCTCCAATTAGCCACAGATAAAGAGAAAAGGGGAGAGAACACAGAAGTGGTACCCATAGGTGACCAAGAAAATGTCCCTATGAAATGTTGGCAATACTTTAAGAGTTGGAGTTTCAACCCTTTTCTCGGTTTTCACCTGTCAAACTGAAGCCACGGAAAAGGGCTCTGAAAATGGAGCAGGAAGAAAGTAGCTCTCCACGCAGATTTGTCCTGACTCTGATAGCTCTTACATGTTTATTGATCGTAGCTTGGCATAAATTCATAACTAATGAGCACACCCCTCAGTCACACTGGACTGTGGAACAGTGTTCCACACGGAAGACCGGGAGGTCAGGGTGAGCTACATCACTACTTACAAAAAATAGAGTCAGAAGGGAGTCAGGACTGACTGCTTAGTAGATGCAGAGCCTGAGGTGGGAGAAAAGACTATACAAAAGGGAAAAGACAGCAATGTGGCAGCTTGCTGTGAGCTTCCTGCAGGGTAATGGCCATAGGCTTCATAGAGAAAAAAAAGACACAGGGGACAATGGGAGCAAAGCTTTTCCAAGAGATCTGTTCTTTATCACCAGAAAAGGAAAGAATAGTAATTATGTCCCATGAACCATCTAATTGGTGCAGCCAAACTGCCGATACTGGAGTTCATGAGGCAAGCAGACCAAAAGAAAATATGACTGATATAAAACCTCTTCTTCTGCTTAAGTCCTCTCCATATCAGTCAATATCACCTCCATCCATCCTAGAGTAAATACAGAGACCTTCCACCAACATATTCCTTTCCACACATGTTTTCAGCTTTCTCTACCTTCATAGTCATGAATAGACATTAAGGTTCTGTACCAAGGTAGGAATATACCACAGTGATGGAGACTTGGCCTGGCATACATAAGAATATCATCTCCATTAACAAAAAAAAACAAAGTCAAAGGATGAGCAAGAAATTCAAGATTCTCCAAGTCAGGATGCTGTGGTCTCCTAACTTGCCTTCTCTTGACCCTTCTTGCACCTTCTGATAAATTCTTTATGGTATAGTCACAATGATCCTCAAAGAGTGGAAATCCATTCTTATCACTCACTACAACAATGGAGATTTCCAATTGCTTTCCATCTAGGACAGCCTCGTCTTTCACAGTGGCCAAGAAGGTCTGTACACCTTTGAATCTCACTGACTTCGGCATTCTTCAGACTCACACAACCCTAGATTCCTTGGCTTATTTTTCAGTTCCAATATGTAAGAAGCTCCTGCCTGCCCATGTCTTTTCACATTTCTTTTCTCTGCTTCGCAGAACCATTCATCCCTTCAGTCACTGCTCCACAGCTTCTTCCTTAACAAGCCCATCCTCCCCATGCCCTCTGACAAACTAGGGGCAACCTTCCTCCATTTTTGGTTAGAGAACAAGAAAACACTGTGTGGTTCTTATATTTTAAACGCACAGGTCAATTATTAAGTATGCATATGTATGGCTATCCCGTTCACAGACAGTAGGCTCCTTTAGCCTCATTGATTTGCCACTGTCCCCCATACATTACTGAATACACATAGTAGATTCTGGATATATGTTAATGGAATAATAATTCAATGATTGAGTGGGTGAAGACAGTAAAAGTAGAAGCAGTTGCCCCACAGGGAAATCTTGTCCTTAAACCTATAACTTGCTGTGGGGCATCCACTTATGTGCCTTCTGGTTCCAGAAAAAAAAAATTCATAACTTGAGAAACAAAGAATAGGAAATTACAATTAAATGTGGAGTTTTAGTCTTGGCATCCATGAAAAGATTTGGACTGCAATCAATATAAGATAATTCAATCCTGCTTACACACGACCAGATTTCTTTGGAGAGGATCAACAGCGGCTCAGTGGAAAGCTTCGTCTTTAATGATGAGCAAAGAGAGACTGGGCCCAAGAACCAGAGCCACAGGCAAGCCAAGCAAGGGTCTGGTCAGGATCTGACGCTGGCCCTGTCCCCAGTCAATTTCCATGGAGTCCTGCTGCCCCTGATGCTGTGAACAATCTTTCTGACAACCCTTTGCCTTTTTCTCATTCCAAGAGATTCACAATTGGCAATGAGGTGGTGACATTTTCTTCACTTGAACTGGATGCCAGGCCTGGGGCATAACTCTGCTGCCACAATGTAGACAATGACAGAGTTTGAAACCCTACATTCCAAGGCACCAAAAATATAACACAGGGTTTTCATATGCAGAAATAAAGTAGTAAAATGAGGACATGGGAGCTTTCTACTTCATATTATACTCCAGAATATTAATTTTCTCACAAACTCCATGCTGGTCTCCCACACATCCATTCAAAGCACACACACACACACACACACACACACACACACACACACACACGGTGGGAGATGGTACATGAGGTTGGATCCCCTATATATTATGTAAAATGCCTTAAAGGTCTTTTTGTGTGTGGCCCTCCCTTTATTTCTTGGGAAACTCATTGTAAGAGATGTAAGTAGCTTTCTTAGGACCTCACTGTGGTCCAACGAACCACAAATATAACCCAGTTTCCATGACAGCCAATTTTATGTTTTGTTTGTTTTTTCATAGTAACATGCTGAGTCCAGGTCTCTATCCATGGCCAAATTTGACCAGAGTGCCAGGCTTGTTTTTAGCATATTTTTTGACCTTACCAGTGTCTAGTGTGGAAGTAGTAGCTATGTCCCCTGGGGAATGCCTTGCTTGCAACCAGTTTCTGTAAGTTAAGTTACGTGAGACCCAGCAATGCCCATTAGAGTTGTATTGTCTGTGGCTGCTTTCATGCTGCTACAGCAGAGCAGAGTGATAGAAACAGAGACCTCCTGGCCTGCAAAACTGAAAATATTTACCATCTTGGCCTCTGCAGAAAGTGTGTCTTGTCTCCTGGCATAGAGTCTCCAATAACTGCACTCCTATGATCTTGAATTCTTCAATGGACTTCAATAGAGAGAAAACCTGTGAGTCTGAGCACATTTGAGTGATCCCATGACAGTACGCTGCTGCATTCCTTTAAAGAGTCCCACCAGCCCTCCTGCCATGCTCAGTCATCACCTGGAGTAGGAAGAAGTTTTATGAAATGAACCCATTAAGCTTGACTTCATGTAACGTGAGCACAGAACCGTATTCAGGTGTCACATAGAAATGAAATACTTAGGAAACTCAGAACAATTGTGCTATCAATCTTTGAAACTGTCTATTTTCTTCCCATCCATTGAAACAGAAAATGGAGTCGAGTGCAAAAGTGTAAGTTGCCCTGGGTTTTACACATGAAAATCAATATAAATATCAGATTTGATTACTTTTCACTGCAACACTCTGCATCTTCTCTCATTCTTAGGAGACTCAGAAGTCACCTCACCAAATCAATCTCTCCCTCTTCCAACCACACCTACCATGCTTAACTGCCAAAATTATGAAGCATGGATGTAGTGGTGGTGGTGTGGTGTCCAGTCAACTTCAATGACAAAAAGCAAAGAGGAATCCTGGAGATGAGAGAAAGGCCTGGTTTTTTTGTTTGTTTGTTTGTTTGTTTGTTTCTTTTTGTTTTGTGTTACCTGGAAAATGAGCAACAAAGGCAGAGGTTCATTCTCCACTTTCCAGGCACACCCACTCCTCTTCCTCCTATGTCTTTGAACAGAAGTTCTGATATCCCTGCTTTCATCAGCTTGGCCTAGAATGCAAAGGCAGGTTCCTTTCCACTGGGCTATCTATCCATGTGGGCCGGATGTAGTGACTCAGTTTCTCTTTACTCTACAGCTTTTCTCTTTTGATGGCATGTAAGTTCCACGAGCAGATTCCAGCTGTGGAGACGTTCCGGAGGATGAAGCCTGTAATGAGCTACTCTTAGGTGAGAAGAAAGCAGGATAGACACCTCTTTGGCCTGAAACCCACAACACATGTACCAGCAAGAACATGCATTTCTCCCCAAAGATGAAAAAACAGCACAGAGATGAGAGATGACGGCTTGCGAAACACAACTAGGAAGTAAGGCTTTCTCTGAGAACAGAAAAACGACCCTCGCTTTGTCCTTGGCAGACCCTGCATAATAAGATTATTGGGTAATCCTTGTTGCTTGCCCTGGACGATGCCTTATCAGAGGGACAGGGAGGCGTTTTACATTTGAATCTACTATATGCATTATCTTCTAGCTGTTCTTCTTAATTTCATTTTCAGAGACAGGGATTTGTGGCTGTCTGGAGAGAATAAAAACACAGGCCTGGCGCTTCCCAGCCCCCATCAGCATTCTATACCTTCTCACTAGGCTCTGTACCAGACGCCCCACCAACCTCAGAACTTCCGAATGCCCTCATTAATGCATAAACCATGCCAGGCACAGAAATATCCCCCAGAGTCCCACCTATCGTCACAAGCTCTAAAGATCTTTGAGATCCCCTGAGAGATACTGAGGACACACAGGTCATTGTCACTGCTGTCTGCCAGTCTCCTGTCAGCC